>NC_090393.1:57340144-57341890 GCF_036365525.1 Heterodontus francisci
TCTCTCTCTCTCTCTCCCCCCGCAACTTCTCTCTCTCTCTCTCTCTCCCCCCGCAACTTCTCTCTCTCTCTCTCTCTCCCCCCGCAACTTCTCTCTCTCTCTCTCTCTCTCTCCCCGCAACTTCTCTCTCTCTCTCTCTCTCTCTCTCCCCCCGCAACTTCTCTCTCTCTCTCTCTCTCTCCCCCCGCAACTTCTCTCTCTCTCCCCCGCAACTTCTCTCTCTCTCCCCCCGCAACTTCTCTCTCTCCCCCGCACTCTCTCTCTCTCTCCCCGCAACTCTCTCTCTCTCTCCCCCCGCAACTTCTCTCTCTCTCTCTCCCCGCAACTTCTCTCTCTCTCTCTCCCCCGCAACTTCTCTCTCTCTCTCTCCCCCGCAACTTCTCTCTCTCTCTCTCTCTCATCTCTCTCTCTCCCCCGCACTTCTCTCTCTCTCTCTCCCCCCGCAACTTCTCTCTCTCTCTCTCTCTCTCCCCCCGCAACTTCTCTCTCTCTCTCTCTCCCCCCGCAACTTCTCTCTCTCTCTCTCCCCCCGCAACTTCTCTCTCTCTCTCTCTCTCTCCCCCCGCAACTTCTCTCTCTCTCTCTCTCTCCCCGCAACTTCTCTCTCTCTCTCTCTCTCTCTCTCCCCCCGCAACTTCTCTCTCTCTCTCTCTCTCTCCCCCCGCAACTTCTCTCTCTCTCTCTCTCTCCCCCCGCAACTTCTCTCTCTCCTCTCTCTCTCTCTCTCCCCCCAGCAACTTCTCTCTCTCTCTCTCTCTCTCTCTCTCCCCCCGCAACTTCTCTCTCTCTCTCTCTCCCCCGCAACTTCTCTCTCTCTCTCTCTCTCTCTCCCCCCACCACTTCTCTCTCTCTCTCTCTCTCTCCCCCGCCACTTCTCTCTCTCTCTCTCTCTCTCCCCCGCCACTTCTCTCTCTCTCTCTCCCCCGCCACTTCTCTCTCTCTCTCTCTCTCTCTCCCCCGCCACTTCTCTCTCTCTCTCTCTCTCTCCCCCGCCACTTCTCTCTCTCTCTCTCTCTCCCCCGCCACGTCTCTCTCTCTCTCTCCCCCCGCCACTTCTCTCTCTCTCTCCCCCGCCACTTCTCTCTCTCTCTCTCTCTCCCCCCGCCACTTCTCTCTCTCTCTCTCTCTTCCCCCGCCACTTCTCTCTCTCTCTCTCCCCCCGCCACTTCTCTCTCTCTCTCTCTCTCTCTCTCTCCCCCCGCCACTTCTCTCTCTCTCTCTCTCCCCCCGCCACTTCTCTCTCTCTCTCTCTCTCCCCCGCCACTTCTCTCTCTCTCTCTCTCCCCCGCCACTTCTCTCTCTCTCTCTCTCTCTCTCCCCCGCCACTTCTCTCTCTCTCTCTCTCCCCCCGCACTTCTCTCTCTCTCTCTCTCTCTCTCTCCCCCCGCAACTTCTCTCTCTCTCTCTCTCCCCCCGCAACTTCTCTCTCTCTCTCTCTCTCTCTCCCCCCGCAACTTCTCTCTCTCTCTCTCTCTCTCTCCCCCGCAACTTCTCTCTCTCACTCTCTCCCTCCCGCAACTTCTCTCTCTCTCTCTCTCTCTCCCCCGCAACTTCTCTCTCTCTCTCTCTCCCCCCGCAACTTCTCTCTCTCTCTCTCCCCCCGCAACTTCTCTCTCTCTCTCTCTCTCTCTCCCCCGCAACTTCTCTCTCTCTCTCTCTCTCTCCCAACTTCTCTTCTCTCTCTCTCCCCCGCAACTTCTCTCTCTCTCTCTCTCCCCCCGCAACTTCTCTCTCTCTCTCTCTCCA
>NC_090393.1:60634590-60761044 GCF_036365525.1 Heterodontus francisci
CCACCTTCAGCCATCCTGTCCTACTCCTGAAGTCCCAAGCATCATAGATGCCAGTCTTCAGCCAATTTGATTCACATCATGTGACATCAAGAAATAGCTGAACACACTGGATACAGCAAAGGCTATGGGCCCTGATAACATCCCACCTGTAGTGCTGAAGACTTCCCTAGCTGTTCCAGTATAGTTACAATACTAGCATCTGCTCAAAAATGTGGAAAGTTGCCCAGGTATGTCCTGTACACCAAAAGCAGGGACAAATCCAAACCAGCCAATTACCGCCCCATCTATACTCTTAATCAGCAAATTGATGGAAGGTGTTGTCAATAGTGCTATCAAGCAGCACTTACTCAGAAACAATGTGTTTACCAATTGCTCAGTTTGGGTTCTGCCAGGGTCACTCAGCTCCAGACATTATTACAGCCTTGGTCCAAATATGGACAAAGAGCTGAATTCCAGAGATGAGGTGAGAGTGACTGCCCTTGACATCAAGGTAGCATTTGACCGAGTGTGATATTGGAATTGAAATCAATGGGAATTGGGGGGAAAGCTCTCCACTGGTTGGAGTCAAACCTGGCATGAAGGAAGATGATTGTGGTTGTTGAAGGCCAATCATCTCAGCTCCAGGACATCACTACAGGAGTTCCGCAGGGGAGTGCCCTAGACCCAATCATCACCTTCCCTCCATTATCAGGTCAGAAGTGGGGATGGTTGCTGATTGATTTCATACTGTTCAGACCCACTCACAACTCCTCAGATACTGAAGCAGTCCATGCCTGCATGCAGCAAGACCTGGATAACATTCAGGCTTGGGCTGATAAGTGGCAAGTAACATTTGCACCACACAAGAACCAGGCAAGAGAGAATCTAACCATCTCCCCTTGACATTCAATATCATTGCCATCGCTGAATTCAATATCCTGGGGGTTATCATTAAGCAGAAACTTAACTGGACCACCTATATAGATAATGTGGCTACAAGAGCAGGTCAGGGACTGGGAATTCTTCAGTGAATAACCCACCTCCTGACTCCCCACAGCCTGTCCACAATCTACAAGGCGCAAATCAGGAGTGTGATGCCTGAATGAGTGCAGCTCCAACAACACTCAAGAAGCTCGATACCATCCAGAACAAAGCAACCTGCTTGATTGGCACCTCATCCACCACCTTAAACATTCACTCCCTCCACCACCAGTGCACAGTGGCAGCAGTGTGTACCATACACAAGATACACTGCAGCAACTCACCAAGGCTCCTTTGACAGCACCTTCGAAACTCATAAACTTTACCACCCAGAAGGACAGAGACAGCTGATGCCTGGGAACAGCACCACATGCAAGTTCAGCTCCAAGTCACACATGCTCCTGACTTGGAACTATAGCACCACTTATTCACTGTCGCTGGGTCAAAATCCTAGAACTCCCTTCCTAACAGCACTGTGGGTGTACCTACACCACATGGACTGCAGCAGTTCAAGAAGGCAGTTCATCACCACCACCACCTCACAGGAATTAGGAATGAAAAATAAATGCTGGCCTTGCCAGAGACACTCACATCCCATGAATGAATAAAAAAAAGCTCTAAGCTTTCTAAGTCTCCAACAGCAAATCTATCTACACCATGAATACAGGACCAGAAATCTTCACCCACTACCAACCAATTCACAGTGGACATATTCTTTAGCCACAGTCTATATCAGAATGTCACAAACTTACTCTCTATGTTTTCCATTAAGTTGTGGTGCTCCAGGAAGGCAACATCTCCAAAGCTTTTCCCACTGGGATTCCCAACTAAACACCTGGAAAAGCAGCACAACAGTAACAGCAACAGCAATAATTTTTGTTCTGAATTTTGGTATTACAAATACAGTTTTTTAACCCCTATTTTTTCTGCCCAATGATCAAATATTCCACTGGACTGTTTAGACCCACATGTCATTACCAGTGCTATGAGTTTGTAACATCACCAGCTTCGATTCCAGGCATCTCGTTCCAGGTGCACTGGCCACTCTGGGTGTTGCCACATTAAAGGACCAAGGTGCAGTACATGGGACTGGAGGAGGTTGGAAAGCCCCATGACGGCACCGGACAGAGCTCCAGGACAATTTAACGCCCATCTTCAAGCCGGACCCCTGGTGGAAATTAGCACCAGATCTTGGTGTTCTGATTTAAGATTTTTCCACCAGTGAGACAATAGGCCTGTGGAATTCAAATGGACCAAATAAACACAAATAGGGTTGAGTTGCTTGTGACTGTGGTGCAAGTTCCCAGGACGTCTGAGTAACAAACAACTATAGATTGCACACCCCATTCTAAAGTATTCCTTTTTTTTAAGGCTTCTTCCAACCACCTTGTTTAATCACTGTACTAAACACACATTTTTCCTCAACCAAATCTGTTTTCTTTCATCAGTTTTTAAAATAGCTTTAAACTTTATTCTTTCGTGGGATGTGGGCATCACTACATTCCCTTTTTTCTTTTGTTGTTCTATGCTGTTTGGGTTTGAAATATAAAAGTGAGGAAATGATGCTTCAGTTGTTTAGGGCCTTGCTCAGACCTCAGCTGGAGTACTCTATTCAATCCTGGGCATTGATGCTCAGGAAGAATTTATTGATCTTGGAGGGAATGCAGCACAGGTTCACCAGAATAATAGCTAGAATGAAAGAGTATTAAACTATGAGGGCAAGTTGCATTAATTAGGCTTGTATTACCTTGAGTTTAGAAAATTGATCTAATCAAGGTGTTTAAAATGGTAAAAGGGTTCAATAGGGTAGATGCAGAGAAACTATTTCCACTGATGGGGGAATCCAGAACAAGGGGGCATAATCTCAAAATAAGAAAAGGGCCATTTAGTGGGGAAATCAGGAAGCACTTTTCCACATACGGTTTAGAGTTGGGGGCGGGGGCGGGGGTGGGGGTGGGGGGGGGGGAGGTTTCTTAGTGTTCATGATTGGTAACTCTGGTTAACTTTTTCTCACTCGTAACTTGGGTTGCTGAGGCCAGTGGTCATCAGACTGGGGGCCTCTTACTGCTGAGCGGTAATTTACTTAACATGAATGAATAGAAAAGAAGAGAAAAGAAAGATTTGCATTTATATAACATCTTTCACAATCTCAGGACATCCCAATGTGCTTCACAGCAGACCAATAAAATAATACAAACTTTATCCATTTATGTTTCTTAATACTTACCGCAAAGCGCCCATATTGCCATAGTAAAGTTCATCATGGTTTGCTGCACACCTCTGATTAAATGATTTTGTCAAAGCTTGCTCCCTTCCAATGCAGACTTTACAAAGTTTGCCTTTACCATCCATTCCTGGCATACAGCCTTTGCGGAAGTAACTTGTGTACGCTAGAAATCATGGGGAGAAAAAAATACTGAATGTTCAAAGTTCAAGTGTTCGGTTAGTTCTATTCAAATGAGGTTACCTTCATGCCCCAAGTCTACTATTGTTCAGGTGACTGTAGCAGAAATGTTTCACAGTTCCCACTGCGTGCTGAGTGACCTCAAGAGCTAAGGAGGTCAAATTCAGTGCTCACACTTCTGGTCTCATCCAGTCACACCCCTCACCTCTGCCACTGGAAGTAACTGGGTGTGGATGTCAGGATCAGGTTTCACTATGATGACTCTAACAATTTGAGAGCCTGCCAAATCCCACTGCCTGGGCTTGATCAGAGAGAATGGGCCTTTGGGTGAAAGACCAGAGGGAAGCCAGAACCTGTGGAACTCCAGCTTAGAGTTTCCAACTTTGGTTGGATGCATTCCTGGAGATTTCATCACTTTACCTCCTGTATCTAATGGCCTTGCCCCAAACAATCTTTTTCCCATTTCCTATAACTTTATGAACAAAGTGTTCAAAAACAGTGGAAAAAAACACACAATTAATTTAATGTCCTTATGATTTTCCTCTTGGATTGCCTGCAGCAGTGTCCTGGAGATTCCAGGATAATCCTGGAGGGATGGCGACACTACTCCAACTTAATTTAGCATTTTCAGAAGAGGAAGGGAAAAAGTGGAAACTCACTTAGGGAGAGCATCTGCGGAGTTCACAAGGATGATGACTTTCTCTAACGTATTCTCTACAGAAGTTTCACTGCTCCATTTCAGTTTTAAAATGTGTTTATTTTAGTGAGTATAGACATTTTTTGGGGGTTGCCTGTAGAACGCACTGGTCATGACCCAAATTTGAGTGTTTGATGTTGTTACGACCGAGGTGGGGGGAGTGCACTGTCTTTTTCTAGTTCCACTTCTCCACAGGTCACAACATATATTTTTTTAAATGTTTACCCAGTTACCGGCGGTCAATCATATACTCTACCCTTTATCCCAGAATAAAATACACCAACCAGGTTTCTTTAATAAACAACAAAATTACCAGTTTATTAGAAAACAGGACTTAACCAGTAGTGAAGCAAAGCATTAACGTACAGATTGAAATATGAAAGTTCCCTTTTTAAATTCCCCACACACAAACTCACACACACTGAAAAATACACAGAAATTCTCTCTGCTGAGGTCTGTTTAAAAAAAAGACAAAAAAGAATTGTGTGGCCAAATACTTTCTAATTCTTGAAGAAAAAAGAGAAGATATGGAAAGATGTCAGTTATCCCTTTTTGGTCTGGCGTCCCAAATACACGTAGATGGCTGTCACTGGGAGCTTTCTAGAGCAGTTCTTTCCAGACGACATTGAGGATCAGTTTGGCAGGCTTTCCAGGAGAAATGCGGTATCGGGTTTCTGGCACACTTTTCAGGAGAAATGCATCAGTTTCTCTATTTCTTACACTTGATTTTCAGGAAGTTCTCAAAGAGATGGAAGAGGGTGAGCTGATAGTGGCTGCTCTCTTGGCTGGTTTTCTCCAACTGTCTTCAAAACAGTTCACACTCCAACACACTGTCCAAAGCGAAACCAAAAACAATATCTCAAGAGTCAAGCCTCCTGACTCCTATAAATCTTGACCTTTCACTTCTCTGTAAACATCTTCCCAGGTCACCAGGTTTCTGTTGTTTATTGCTTAAAGCACATGACTTCCAGCAAGGTTGTTTTCAAACAACATCCCAATGTCCTTTCAATGAACAGTCAACAACAAAGCAAAGTCCAGCTCCTATGAAATCTTCAGCCTTCCAATGAATCCACCTCCACAATTTAAATACAAGTCCTCAAAAACATATACGTAACAAAAGTTATAGAAGCACTGTCGTAACAATGTGGAGCAATGTCCCCATCAGAACAGCCAATAGGTGAGGCTCTCTAGCTACAGTACAAACTGGGAAAATTTCAACTTGGTCAAAGGTACAACTTTAACCTCCTCAGACCTCCATGACCAAGGCTTTTACCATATGGGCCAGAATAGCACCATCATGAATTCCCCTCTGCTTTTCCCTCCTGCCGTGCCAACATATTCTCTAATTTTTTTTGGACTGCACGGGCAATTTTGTTTAAGTGCGTGGCCCCTTTAAATTTTTTTGTGCAGCTGCCCACATGCAGTAATTTAAAGGGCCAACTTGTGCGCAGCCTGTGTGGGAACTTTCAGGTTGCTGCATGGCCATGCAGCTTCGAGGGAACACTAGTTATAATCTCTCCACCGACACTGTTACTTCTTGGGATCAGCCATTCAGTGGCAAGAAGGATCGTGGGCAGCAGCACAAATCTCCCAACCCCTGCCTGCCATTCCATAGCACTAGACATGCGGCCTCAGTGTGCCTCTCGCCTGTCCTTTCGCTTTAGATGCATTTTCTCCATCAGAGCAAGCCAGGCCTATCTTCTAGGTCTGTGCCAGTGCAACTATGAGCTCAAATGAAAGAGGGTAAAGTGGGGAGGGGGAACACTCATCCATTGATTTTTCTGGGGAGGGGCCTTGATGTCTGTTTGCCCTGACAGATGGCCCAGATCAGATACTTGGCACAAATTGTTACAATAAGTCTGTCAAGTTATTTTGATCTTTCTTTGGCCTCCTTATCTCGCGAGACAATGGGTAAGCGCCTGGAGGTGGTCAGTGGTTTGTGAAGCAGCGCCTGGAGTGGCTATAAAGGCCAATTCTAGAGTGACAGGCTCTTCCACAGGTGCTGCAGAGAAATTTGTTTGTCGGGGCTGTTACACAGTTGGCTCTCCCCTTGCACCTCTGTCTTTTTTCCTGCCAACTACTAAGTCTCTTCGACTCGCCACACTTTAGCCCCGCCTTTATGGCTGCCCGCCAGCTCTGGCGGACACTGGCAACTGACTCCCACGACTTGTGATCAATGTCACAGGATTTCATGTCGCGTTTGCAGACGTCTTTAAAGCGGAGACATGGACGGCCGGTGGGTCTGATACCAGTGGCGAGCTCGCTGTACAATATGTCTTTGGGGATCCTGCCATCTTCCATGCGGCTCACATGGCCAAGCCATCTCAAGCGCCGCTGACTCAGTAGTGTGTATAAGCTGGGGATGTTGGCCGCCTCGAGGACTTCTGTGTTGGAGATACGGTCCTGCCACCTGATGCCAAGTATTCTCCGGAGGCAGCGAAGATGGAATGAATTGAGACGTCGCTCTTGGCTGACATACGTTGTCCAGGCCTCGCTGCCATAGAGCAAGGTACTGAGGATACAGGCTTGATACACTCGGACTTTTGTGTTCCGTGTCAGTGCGCCATTTTCCCACACTCTCTTGGCCAGTCTGGACATAGCAGTGGAAGCCTTTCCCATGCGCTTGTTGATTTCTGCATCTAGAGACAGGTTACTGGTGATAGTTGAGCCTAGGTAGGTGAACTCTTGAACCACTTCCAGAGCGTGGTTGCCCATATTGATGAATGGAGCATTTCTGACGTCCTGCCCCATGATATTCGTTTTCTCGAGGCTGATGGTTAGGCCAAATTCATTGCAGGCAGCCGCAAACCTGTCGATGAGACTCTGCAGGCACTCTTCAGTGTGAGATTTTGATCAACACCATGTTAATTCATGCATTTTCAAAGCAGAAAAACTCTATTTGAGTTGGTCCATCTGGAAGGGCCTGCCTACTTGGCCCGTCTGTTCAGGCACCCTCTCGATCCCTGAGCTGCCTCAGCAGCATCCACCTCTCCCAGTGGGGCTGCCGAGGTATCAGAGCTGCCGGCCCTCTGATTGGAACAGCAGCATCGGGAGCCCGCCTGCACATCCTAATTGGACAGCAATCCTGGAAGCAGCCAATTAGGAGACTCCTTCTGGTAAAATCGCTGAGCCGGTCTGGCTGCCAGAAAGTGCGAGCTCAGGACTCCCATTTCATCCCAACATCGGGGTTCCAAAGCCCAATTCGAACTGGTATGTCCTGCCCTTTGTTACCCATTTGGGTGATTTTTAATTAATGGTCAAACAACCTTTACCCTGCCCTATCATCAATATTTTTATAACTGATAAAACTGTAAAAAGAAAATTAAAAATATTGTTTTTAACACCCCTGTAATGAGAAGCTTTTTATGTTGTCTGATGCAACATAAATGAGATGTTGGAGTTCAGTTGATTGAAGAACAGGTTTATTAACAGCTAACAAGTATATACAGTACAGAGCTAACTATTCATAGGATTTTCCTCTTGGTGTTACAATAGCAGAGTGAGACTGGCATGTAGTCACATGACTGCATCCTGGCACTTAGCTCATTAGCATACTAAGCTCTTAAAGGGACATCACTCTTAAAGACAATCACATAAAATCCCCTTTCTTTCCAAAGATAAGTCTCGTATGCTAAAAGTAAGAAACATCTAAAATTAGAGAACATCAAAATTATTTACACATGGATGGAGATTGTGAAGTTTACAGATATAAAGGCTCAAAAGTCCATAAATTGTCTTGGTGGTTCAACAACTCTTGCTCAGGGAATTTGCTTCTCATCTGTTGCTGTTCTTTCTGAAGTTTCTCCCTCTCTGCATTCAGTTTCTGTTGCTCTGCCTTCAGCCAGCTAACATACTCTGTTGCTTTTCTCAAGATGACTGCTTTTGGGGCCTTGTCATTCTTGGAAAGTTCCGGCACCTCATCTCGAAGAGCCAATAGACAATGCTTCAACTCATTCCTCCTCTGCCTCTTGAGAGCATTGTGTGTCCTTCGCTTCTCCTCATCCTCTGCGTCTGAAGGCTTGGGGCTCAAAGTCGAGGACTTGTTGGGGGTTGAGTATTGATCTCATGGAAACACCTGTCCATTCTGGCTCGAAGTGGTGCTGGCGGTTTTCAATAGAGCAGAAATGAATGCGCAGCATATTTGTGCTGTTTCTGGGTTTCCAGACTGCACCATTTGATGTTGGTCAGAGTTTGCGAGCGGCTTCTGGTCCTTGGAGATTTTCCCTTGGCAATGCTCTCGTGGATGGTTACGATGCTGAAGTCCTTACACGCTGGTAGTCCTGCCACTGCTGGTCCGCTTTTGTCTACTAGGTAGAACGTTTGTGGTATCCAATGCTGACTTGCCATAGCTGCATTGCATTGTTAATGTGCCAGCTAGGCAGTTGTCAGTTGTATCATTGATCTCCAATGACTTTGATACATATCTTTGAGGATTCAGACTGGTAGGATATTTGCATTATCGCTGGTGTCAATCTTGACCTTGAGTGTTTGTTTGCCAGCTTTCTTTGGGCACATGAGAAAGCTTCCAGTTGTTGGACTTATCAACACGATGCGTCAGGTTCACAATGTGAATGCCTGTTCGTCTTCTGTCTGAGAACTGCTACTGTCTGAGTCTTGTCTCAGGTCTGTTTTGTCGTGGATTTCGTGTATCAGTTTGTGTTTACATCAGTCTTTGCCACTTTTCTTGCTGCTGTTACCCTGTTGTCTGTTCGTTTGCATCCAACGGTGACTTCTGGCTGCGTCTTTGGAGCCAGAATTCCTGTATATGTGGGCCCAGTGTCCTTTTGCACCGCATGCTTTGCACAGGTCACGAAGTGTAGGACAATTTCGCCGTTAGTGGGACAGACCACACTTACCACACTGCTTGCCTGCTCTTTTCATCCTGGTTATCGTTCTGCTACTATTGGCTGCACGTAGTGCTTGCAGGTGCTGTTCTCCAGCTACAATGGCTTCATATTTCCTGCCATCTTCCAGCAGTACCTCAATGCTGTGACCTTTCTTTTTCCCCCAAGAGGTCTTTCTGAAACGCTTCAATGGGTGTTGATACAATTACCAGCTCCATTATTTGGTCTGACAGCTCAATTTCTGAAAAGTCACACTCATTGCCCTTGCTACGGCATCTACTGGTCTATTGATTCCTGTGGCTGTTGCCTGTAGGACATCAATTTTAGGCGATGAATTCTAAAATTCACCCTTAATGTGAGTTGATCTTCCATATTTTTGTGGGATCTTTCTGGTCCTCTTTAGATATGCATGAGGTATTGATTCTGTGTAATCCCTCATTTCCAATTGCTATCATTATTTTTACAGCCTGTTTTTCTGGTTCTACAATTACTTGGACTGTAAAGCACAATTGCATTCTTTGTTGTAACAGTTTGAACTTGGATAGGATATCCAACGCTTTCCAGTTCATGCTGGGAAAATTGGTATCCATGTTCCTGTTGTTATTTTGCTTTAAAACTTGCTTTAAGTCATGGTTCTGTGACTTTGTACTGCTTTCCCTTTATAAAAAATTCTCTGTTCTTTAGACTGGCTGGTTTGATTGACAGAAACAAGGTGTCTGTTTATCGAGCTTCCAGTACTCTTGTCTGTCTGTTTATACAGCTGTGCAATAGGCATTTCAAGTCCTTGTTTTGCTAGAGTTTGTTTATGCAGCTGTTCAATAGACAATTCTTCACAACTGAGTGGTTTTATGAGTTTTTTTAAACTTCAGCTGAGTGAATGAAAGCTCTTCAAGCAGGAGTGATTTAATTGGGTTTTTTTAATAGCTTTGGCTGCGAGCTGTGTGAATGGAGGATTGCCGCATGTTTTGCTGCCGGACGCCTCCTGTAATGGCACAGACCTGATCAGCATGGGGGAGCTTTTGTAAACAATCACTTAGCCTGAGATAGGGATCGTGTTTTCCCTGTTTTTATCTTTTACTGAGCCTTTAAGAAATATCAACTTTGTAAGCACCTCAAAGCTTTTTTTTGTTAAACTGGGGTTCCTGCACCAATGGCACACTGACTCACCCAATCACAGTGATTGATTTGCAGCCTGTCGTTCAGCTCTGTCTTCCACAGCTGGAGGTGATTTTTTTTTCTTCTTTACACTGTTTCGGCCAGTGTTTCCTTTGACTTTCTCTCTTTTGTAGGTAGTTTTTAACGCTGTTTTCCTGTAGTCTTCAATCTTGGACTTTGTCTTCTCGCCACAGCTGCCACCATGTAGTGAGAAACTTTTTATGTTGTCTGATGCAACATAAATGAGATTCCTGGAGTTTAGTTGATTGAAGATCTCAAACAGGTTTATTAACAGCTAACAAGTATATACAGTGCAGAGCTAACTATTTACAGGACTTGCCTTTTTGTGTTACAATAGCAGAATGAGACTGGCATGTAGTCACATGACTGCATCTATGAACATACGAATTAGGAACAGAAGTAGGCCATTTGGCCCCTCGAGCCTGCTCTGCCATTCAATGAGATCATGGCTGATCCATTTGTGTCTCCAATTCCACACTTCCATCTCCACTCCAAAAACCTTTGATTCCCTTGCCTAACAAGAATCTACCTCCGCCTTAAAAATATTCTATGACCCCGCCTCCACCACCTTCTGAGGCAAAGAGTTCCAAAGTCACACAACCCTCTTAGAGAAAAAAATTTCTCCTCATCTCAGTCCTAAAAGGGTGACCCCTAATTTTAAATAGTGCCCCCTAGTTCTGGACTCACCCACAAGAGGAAACATCCTTTCCACATCCACCTTGTTAAGACCGTTCAGGATCTTATAAACTTCAATCAAGTCTCCCCTCACTGTTCCAAACTCCAGTGAAAATAAGCCCAGTCTGTTCAATCTTTCCTCATAAGACAACCCGCTCATTCCAGGTATCAATCTAGTAAACCTCCTCTGAACTGCCTCCAATGCATTTACATCCTTCCTTAAATAAGGATACCAAAAGTGCACACAGTATTGAAGATGTGGTCTCACCAATGCCCTGTATAACTGAAGCATAACAGCCTTACTTTTATTTTCAATTCCTCTCGTAATAAAGGATAGCATTCCATTAGCCTTCTTTATGACCTCGCTGTACCTGCATACTAACTTTTTGTGACTCGCAGTAGAACCTAGATCCCTCTGCACCTCGGAATTCTGCTGTCGTTCTCCATTTAAGTAATACTGTTTTTTTATTCTTCCTGCCAAAGTGAACAAGTTCGCATTTTCCCAGATTATACTGCCTCTGCCAGATTTTTGCCCACTCACTCAACCTATCTATATCTGCAACCTCCTTATGTCCTCTTCACAACATATTTTCCTACCTATCTTTGTGTCATTTGCAAATTTAACTACCAAGCTTTCGCTCCCCTCATCCAAGTCATTGATATAAATTGTAAAAAGTTGAGGCCCCAGCACAGACCCCTGTGGGACGCCACTCGTCACATCCTGCCAATCAGAAAAGGACCCATTCATGCATAGTCTGTGTTTTCTGTCAGCCAGCCAATCTTCTATCCATGCTAATATGTTACCCCCTATACCATGAGCTCCTACTTTGCGCAATAACCTTTTATATGGCACCTTGTCAAATGCCTTCTGGAAATCCAAGTACAGTACGTCAACGGGCTCCCCTTTATCTACAGTGCATGTTACTCCTTCAAAGAACTCCAATAAATCGGTTGAACATGATTTCCCTTTCACTAAACCATGCTGACAATTTTGCGTAACCTTGACTTTTTCTAAGTGCCCGACTATAGCCTCCTTAATGATCGATTCTAACACCTTCCCCATGACAGACGTCAAGCTAACTGGCCTACAGTTACCTGTTTTCTGTCTCCCACCCCACCCATCCCTTCTTGAATAGAGGGGTTATATTTGCAACTTTCCAGTCTGATGGAACCTTTCCAGAATCCAGTGAATTTTGAAAAATTAACACCAACGCATCTACTACCTCACTAACTACCTCTTTTAAGACCCTAGGATGAAGCCCATCAGGACCCGGGGACTTGTCAGTCCGCAGCTCCATCAGTTTGCTCTGTACTGTTTCCCTGGTGATTGTAATTTCACCAAGTTCCTCTCTTCCTTCCACCTTCTGATTTACAGCTATTACTGAAATGTTTCTTTGTATCTTCCACAGTGAAGACAGAGGCAAAATATTTGTTCATTTCATCCGCCATTTCTTTATTATCTACTATTAACTCCTCATTCTCACCTTCTAGAAGACCAACACTCACTTTACTTACTCTTTTCCTTTTTAAATACCTGTAGAAACTCTTTCTATCTGTTTTTACACTTCTAGCTAGCTTCCTCTCATACTCTAATTTCTTTCTTCTGATTAACCTTTTAGTCATTCTCTGCTGCTTTTCATATTCTGACCGAACATCTGACCTGCCACTCATCTTTGCACAATTATATGCTTTTTCCTTAAATTTGATGCTTTCCTTAACTTCTTTAGTTAACCATGGTAGGAATATACTTATTCTGAGTTGAAATATCCCCTTAAATGTCCGCCACTGCATCTCTATTGATCTATCTCCTCGCCTAGTAACCCAGTTCACTTCAGCTAGCTCAGCTTTCATGCCCACAGAATTGCCCTTATTTAAGTTTAAAATACTAGTCTTGGACCCACTCTTCTCACTTTCAAACTGGATGTAAAATTCAATCACATTGTAGTCGCTGCTAGCCAGAGATGCCTTTACTCTGAGGTCATTAATTAATCCAGTCACATTACACAAAATCAAGTCTAATATAACCTGCTCTCTGGTTCTGGCACTTAGCTCATTAGCGTACTAAGATCTTAAACAAACATCACTCTTAAAGGCAATCACACAGCAACCCCTATGACTTTTCTCCTGGAAATGCTCGCCGCAGTGACCTGGTGATTAATCACTAATTCCTGGAGAGTCCAGGATAATCCTGGTGAGTTGGCAACACAAGGAAAGGCTCATGTTTGTGCTGGTACTGATAGAGACATCACTCCAATATTCAGCCTGTCTCTCTCACACTGCTCTTACCCTTGTTGACGTTACAGATGTCGGTGCTGTTTTGATCAGATCTGATGGTGTACTTTGTTAACAGGAGCCACCCCGCTGGACTGTACATGTGGCTGTGACAGCTTCGCCTTCCTGCTAGATTAAATATGTTCTCGCTCCGGGAAGCCTTTTTCACCACAGCAACAGCGTAGGCTGAAGGCAGCGCTGCAACAGGATCACATGGCAGCACATGGGTAAATGGAACTTCAAAAAGCTCTTCATTGTACACAGGCAGTTTGATGTGATTAAGATGATACAGTCCCCACCATTAACCCCGTCCCCGATTATCACTGGCAGTCGCCTCTATCGAGCAAATGGTGCTGACCATTTTCCATCACCATAGGGATCAATGACATTGGTGCCACTTGAATCATATTAAGTGGTGTTGCTATTTCTGGCAGTTCACTGTTTGCATCTAGTTAAAGTGCAATCACCTCAGTGACAAGTCTATCATTAAGTACTTTTGTGATTTCTGCGACTTGTATCAGGCAGGGCCCACCACCACCACCACCCCTCCTAACCCCCATCAAACTGACCTAATTTTAATCAGAGGGTTTTCATATTACACCCAAATCCTTAAATTTTAAATAAAAACAAAAAACACTATAAAGTAAACACTCAGCAGGGTCAGGCAGTGTCTGGGGAGACAGAAACAGAGTTGATGTTTCAGGTTGATGACCTTTCACCGGAATTCTTAGTTCTCTCTTCACAGATTGCTGCCTGACCTGTTGTGTAATTCTAGCATTTTCTGTTTTCGTTTCAGATTTCCAGCATCCACAGTGTTTTACTTTTGTTCCATATACATGAAGGCATTTACGAGCACTATACCTTCTGCCTCAAAGTGAGCCTCTCCATTATTCCCATTGGCTGTTGCACATTTTTCACCTGGAACACAGAATGCCTATTAACCATTACCGGAAAAAACATTTAGAATAGGTACATCCAACAGAAAGATTTACATGTGATTTACAATACCGCTGCATTCTGTAATGTGAAAGTGCTGTGCATGTGAACGCAGGTCATATATGGCAAGTGTTTTGTGACAAATACCATCTTAAGTGAGCTCTGCATAGACAGAGAGGCACTGAAATTCTTGCGGCTGTAAAATGGCAATTTTGCAGTGCACTGGGGTAGGGTTGCACGCTCGAGATGCATTCCTGGAGCTTTCATCACATGAATCCCCATCTCCAACTGTTCTGCCTCACTCAAACAGCTTTTTACCCATCCCCAAAATGAAAAACAATATTTTTTAATGCCCCCGTGATTTTTCTCCTGCGTTGCTTGCAGCAGTGTCCTTGAGATTAATGTTTAATTATGGGAGACTCCGGGGCAATACTGGAGGATTGGCAACACTAACTCGGGGCGGGGGGAAGGATCAGAATATGGGGCAGAACCCAGATCCACCAAGGTTCACCCCTCTTTGCCCTGTACTTTCAGGCATGGGCTCCATAATACTCCTGGGCAGGGGTGTTATAATGTAATGTAAATTAGGTAAACATGTCATCCACCATTCGCAACACTGGATACCGGGGATGCCTGTGATTTGGTGGGGTACAGTACAGCCCGGGCTGCAAGGCACGTGCCCAATTTCCCAATTCAATAGCCAATTTCAAGCGTGCAACTGATGGTATTGCTGATACTAGCAGAAGAAAGAAACAGATGGTTTCAGTTATTTTTGCCCTCCATCCCAGAGCCCGTGGCCTCTCTAATTTCTCCACCTACCTCTCACCCAGCTGGCTAAAATATTTAAAGTGACCTGAATTGTGGAAGGAGTCAGGAGCGTCGTCAGTGGATGAGCAGGAACTCCTGAAGGGGTCAGCTCTTACATTTCCACAGCAGCCTGCAATTACTTCATACAAGTGGCTATTATTCCTGGGTCAGACTAGTTATTGAATATTTGCAGGCATTCCCAACCCTGTCCTCA
This sequence comes from Heterodontus francisci, assembly GCF_036365525.1. Taxonomy (NCBI): domain Eukaryota; kingdom Metazoa; phylum Chordata; class Chondrichthyes; order Heterodontiformes; family Heterodontidae; genus Heterodontus; species Heterodontus francisci. Next base: position 60,649,575 of record NC_090393.1, read on the forward strand.
GCCCACACCCACACATATGCTTTCCAGGTAGGATCAAGTGAATAGTCATCAGTGGAGGAACACCTGGCTGATTTACCTCTCCAAACCCAGGTCAGCGTTTGAAATCAATGACATCATGTGCATGTGAACGCAGGTCATATATGGCAAGTGTGTTGTGACAAATACCATCTTAAGTGAGCTCTGCATAGACAGAGAGCCACTGAAATTCTTGCGGCTGTAAAATGGCAGAGACTGGGAATTGAACCTGAGAGCATCCTGGTCGATATGACTGAGTTCCACACTGGCCAGTAAATTTACCAGTTGAGGCAGACAGGGAGCTCATGGTCCAAACTTCAAGTTTTGAGTTGCAAATCTAACTAGAAACTGCACTATCCAGTCTACACGTAATGGCATGAATTGATCGCTATCTAGTGTACTTGGAATGGTACAACTCAGGCACTATCCAGTAAACCTGGAACAGTTTGACTCCTGAACAGACCCGAAACATTAACTCTGCTTCTCTCTCCACAGATGCTGCCAGACCGGCTGAATATTTCCAGTACTTCCTGTTTTTATTTCAGATTTCCAGCATCTGTAGTATTATGCTTTTATTCTATTTATTACAGCCTCAAGAAGAGCAAGTAAGTGTAATTAGCTGAATTCACACCATGACATGCACTTGGCTTTCTTAACTCCCATTCTTAAATAATACTGATACCCAGGTCACTACTTTATCTGAGGCAGTGCAGTAATATCCACTTTGGATTCAGTGCCTCTATATTGGAATTTTTCTGTCATATTTCTGAATCTGCAAGTAAAGATGCATTACCGGAATATAGACTAAGAATATGACATTTGTGCTGCACCTAACCTGCAACATTTGATATTAATCCCGGATGAGTCATAATCTTTTCTCCATTACTGATCACCCTCAACTCAGTTATTACGATATTCACCAGTATTTCTTTGCAATGAAAGAAAATGCCAAATAGACCTAGTTACTTACCGTAATATTCAGTCACCACAGGAACAAGACCACAGTTCCCAGCAATGTAAGCATGAGTTGCATCGAGGGAGGCAGCATCCACCTCATCCCTCTTCAAAATAAAAATAAATTCCATTGTTAGGCTTTCATGAGTCTGATCCCTGAGATTAAAGGAAAACTTAGGACTAGCTCAGGATTCTTCTTCGCATAAAGAGCAATACACTCTTGAAATGGATTTCTGATTGAGGAAGTAGAGGTAGCAACCTCAGATCACTGGGATGCCCTAAATGAGGGACTGTGGATTTTTTTATGAATGGATGAATAACAATGGGACAAACAGCCTTAACTCTATTCTTCTTGTGGTCTTGGCACAACCACTTTGTTTTCGAGGGTGTAAATGAAAGGCAATATATGTTATTCTGCATGGAAATTATTAACAAAAAATATACTTTATCTTCCGCCCAACAGCCAATTTTCTTCCATTCACTCGTAAAGGTGTGGCCTGATCTTGGAGTATGATTCTGTGGGCACTGCCGTATGTTGGGGTATGGTTGTGTGGGTACTGTCCCAGGTTGGGGTACGGGTGCGCAGGTACTTTAATGTGTTGATGTACGGTTCTGTGGGTAGCATGTCTTCTTGGGGTATGGTTGTGTGAGTACTGTAATAAATTGGGGTTTGGTTATGTGGTCACTGCCTCATATACACTGATAACACCCAACTCTACCTCTCTACCACCTATTGCGATCTCTCCATTCTCTTCTGTTGTCACACTGCTTATCTAATATCCATTGGATAAGCTGCCATTTCCTTCCGTTGAACTTTTTCTTCTGTCCCCACCACAAACTCCATATCCCCGCTAACCCCTCCCTATGTAATGGCTCTGAGTGAACTAGACCATTTGCAACTTCAGCTCCTACTGGGACCCTGAGCTGAGCTTCTGATTCCATATCCTATCCGTCACAAAGTCAGCCTGCTTTTACCTCAGTAACATTGCCAGTCTCTGCCTCTGCCTCAGCCCATCTGCTTCGTAAACACTCATCCAAGCCTTTATCACCTTCAGACTTGACTACTTCACTGCTCAATTAATCGGCCTCCCATACTCCACCCTCTGTAAACTTTAGCTCATCCAAAATTCTGCTGTATGTATCTAATACTCCACCAAGTCCTCCACAACCATCACCCCTATCCTTCAGCTGCTACATTGGTCCTCCAATGCTTCCAAATTAATTCCTCATTCTTGTGTTTAAAGCCCTCCAAGCCCTCAAACATCCCTATCTCTGTAACTTCCCTCAGCTCTAAACCGCCCACCCCCCACCCCAGAACTTTGCTCCATAAACCCAGGCCTCTTATGCATCCCTCACTCCCTTCACCCCACCATTAACAGTTATACCTTCAGCAGTCTGGGTTCCACATTCTGGAATTCTCTCCCTAAACCTCGCTGCCTCTTTCCCCTCCTTTAAGACCCTCCTAAGACACTTCACTGACCGAGTTTTTGGTCATCCCTTCAAATAGTTCCTTCTTTAGCTTGACATACATTTTTATTTTATACTCCGAAGTATCGGGATAGTTTTGTACATTAAAGGTGCTAAATATACACAAGTTGCGGTTGAATTTTGCAGAGCTAGTGATATAATGTGGTATTTTCAGATATGATTTAGGTGGGTCCTCAAAAAGCCAGAGGGGCAACTAGAGTAGGCCACTGGTTTATTGAGTTGGCTCCACTATTTTGTCAGCCATGGCAGCTCTTTATCTTTTTAATTCCTATTCCCTATTCTTTTGCCATATTATTTAATATTCTAACTCTCCAAGTAAGTATCTCTATGCCAGCTAATGTCGGAACCCACGTGACTTACAGGGTTTTTCATCAAAATGGTGATTGTCAAACAGGGGAGTGATTTAAGACACTTATGTGACACCAGATTTTGTGGTATAATTTCTACGTAAATTCTACATAATTCTGTGTAAATTATGCATGAAACTTTGGGACAAAGTAATAATATTTCAACAGGCAGTGGATATTACAATAACTTACATCAACAACATTTTTGGGATGATGGTTAATTTAAAATTCAGTGAAATTAGACACCTTTATCATTTCTATGCAGTCACTCATTGACGTCGCTCTGATGCAGACCAGTGGGTCGGATTTTGTATTGAGGGCCCACTCTTCACACTTGCTCTGCTCAGCTGCACTGATACAGCACCACCGCACGATGCTGTTTTCCAAGGAGCTCCCTAACAAAGAACAACAGCACAAGATCACATTTGGAAAATGCACATTTTATTTTGCAACTTCTGCACCCTCCCCATCCCCACCCCCACCAATTTTCTCTCCTAACCAGTGTCACACTTACGAGAAGTGCGATGATGAAAAAATACAGACTCAAACTGAAGAGTTATAAAAAATGAACTTTACCTTTTAAATAAAAGGACAATGATGCAAAAGATAGCCGCATGTGTATTCAAACAGTGCTACACTGTGGTTTAGAACAATGGATGCCTAACCAGGTTGAGAAGTATCAATTACCCCTATCTTGAAACATTTCTGAATTGAATGGGTTCTACTGAAACAAAGAAGATATGAAGTGGAAACATCAGAACTGGATTATTCTCATCCTGGGCCATTGTGTGATCACCAGTGGGGGAGAGACCAAAGCGTCTCCTACCAGAATCTGATGTAACTAACGTAAAAAGACAGTCCTTGAGGCAGAGAGAGAAACAGAGAGACCCAGAAAGAAGCATCAGCAAAAAGCTTGTTCAGCTAAGAGCTGGGAGAAAATCCAGCAAGTCAGAAGGGAAGGCACCCTGCTGTAAATTCTACATTTTTAACTTGTGCAGCAGTGAATTGGAAGTGATCCTTTGTCTTCAAACTGAACTTTCCACCAAGAGAAAAACCTACAAACACCTCGGGCCTGCAACCAACAAGAACCTGACTTCCGAGAGAATTCAACAGGTCTACTGTGAAACCCGAAACCCTACCTCAATTTTCCTATCAGTCTCTTCTTGTGCGAGTGAATTTGTGAGTGAATGTGGTTGCTACAATGTCAGGATAAAGCATATTGCTCAATAAATAATTAATCTTCTGTTTTAAACCTACAAGAAAACCTGTCGCTGTCAGTTTATTTGACAAATAAAACACAAAGGGGTTAAACCCTAATATTACAAAACACTTGCTGCGGTCAGGTAGGAGTTGAACAATGGGAACCACCTCACCATGTGGCAGTAACATCAGGATTGCCAATTCTGATTGGATGTATTCTGAGAGGTTTTATCACATGACCTCCTGTCTCCAACTGCCCTGCCCCCAATACTCCTGCCATTGGTTGTCCAACATGCCCATCCATCCACAGCTGATCGAGGAGACCTCAGGAAATCCCAGGCCAGCATAGTGTGGGTCAGAGATCTGATGTAATGGGTTTCTGGCCCCTTTTTACTGCTTCACTGCTCCTGGGGACTAAAGTGGCAGAAATGGCCTTTCTCTGGGGCTTCTGCCAATCTCCAGCCAAGGTTACAGTGAAAGACCAAGAGAAGCCCTCGAAATTTCCAGGCCTCTGTATTCCCCAAGTTTTAAAGAAGAGTAACACAAACCCATTAGCAAATATCAGTAATTAGACCTGAGGAAGGAAGAAAAGAGGCATAAATTAGAGACTGTACCTGGATCTTCCTGCTCTGAGCGACTAGGAAGAAACTGTTGCCACTAGCAGGTGGGTCAGTAACCAATGCACACAGATTAAATATAATTGGCAAAAGAACCAGAGGGAAAATGAGAATTCCTTTTTACACTGCAAGTTACTGTGACCTGAAATGCAATGCTTGAAAGGGTGGTGGAAAAGGGAATTGGATAGATATTTGAAAAATAAAAATTTGCAGGTGTATGGAGAAAGAGAAGGGTTAATTATATAGCTCTTTCAAAGAGCCAGTACAGACACGATGGGCCAAATGGCCATCCTCTGTGCCATATGATTCTATGAATCTGCTTCATACTGCATAGTGCAACTGCCCACTCAGTCTTTCAGGAGCCTCTTTCCCCAGTGGTTTACTTAATCCCAGAGATGGAGGACTGAAGCTTAAAATTCCAGAATCCCCCTCTGTTAAACTGTGCAATAGAACACAGACTCTGTCCCAAATTGTGGGGACAGGATCACTTGCATTGACTGGTGTGCCGGTGCTTGAGAGGAAGCTTCAGCCAGGCCCCTCCCTCCTGATCCATCCTTGAAAGGCGGAGCAGCCCACAGCAGCTCCAACTGTGCAGCCCCTCGAGCCTTCTGGTCCAGGGTCGCCAACCGTCCAGGATTCCCTGGAGCCTCTGAAAACTGCAGTGAGCATACCAGGAGAAAAATCATAGGCACATTGAAAAAAAATTGTTCTTTATTATTATCTTTGAACATTTACGTTTATTATTTATTTTTAAAAATTGCAATATTTTATTCTGGAATATTGAATCATAGCCAGAGAATTACCTGCCAGGCTTCACTTCCCATTCCCACATTGCTATCTCTGGAGAGCTGTTGATCTATCCTTGGATCCCTCCTGTTTCTCATCTATATGCTGCCCCTTGGCTACAACATGCGAAAACACAATGTCAAGTTTCACATGTACGCAGATGACACCAAGGTCTATCTCGCCACCAACTCTCTTGAACCTTCTGTCTCTGGTTTGTCACACTGCTTGTTCAACATCCAGTACTAGGTGAGCAGAAATATTGGGAAGACCAAAGCTATTGCAAATTGGTCCCCGTCATAAACTCTGGTCCCTGGTCACGACTCCCTCTCCCTGGCAGCTGTTTGAGGCTGAACCAGACTGTTTGCCATCTTGGTGTTGTGCTGACTACATGTCGGCTTCGTTACCCAGACCTCCTACCTCGACCTCCGTAACATCTCTCAACTCCAACCCTGTATCAGCTCATCTGCTGCTGAAACCCTCATCCACGCCTGCGTTACTACTAGACTTTATCATTAACTTTGAACATGAACATCAACGTGAAACATTAACTTTGTTTCGCCGTCCACAGATGCTACCTGGCCTGCTGAGTATTACCAACACTTCTGTCTTTATTTCTCATCACCCTGTGCTCGCTGACCTACCTTGGCTCCCAGTTCAGCAACACCTAAATTTTTAAATTCTCATCCTTGTTTTCAAATCCCTCCATAATCTCACCCCTCCCTATCTCTGTAACCTCGTGCAGCCCTACAAGCCTTTGAGATCTCTGCGCTCTTCCAATTCTGGTATCTAGTGCGTATTCAATTTTAAATCGCTCCTCCATTGGTGGCTGCGTTTTCAGCCACCTTGGCCCAAAGCTCTGGAATTCCCTCCCTAAACCTTTCGGCCTTTCTACCCCTCTCTCCCTCCTTTAAAATGCGCCTTAAAACCTACCTCTTTGGCCAAGATTTTGGTTATCTGTCCTAATATCTCTTCCTGTGGATCAGTGTCAAATTTTGATTGATAATTCTCCTGTGAAGTGTCTTGGGATGTTTTGCTATGTTAAGTGCGTGATATAAATGGGAAGTTGTTGTTTGGAGACAGGAAAAGAGGATGTTCGACCATGTGGGGCAAATGGAGATGAGAGGGCATGTGATGAAACCTCCAGGAATAAGTACAACCAGAGTTGACCAAAGGAAGAAATTGTCTTTAGGAGTTTCTGACACCAGAAGGAGCCATTCCGCCTCTGGACAGGAGGTCATTGCTTCCCCCCCGGAATCAAATACCTCAGCCTGAGTGAGGTTTAGGTCCTTTTATAAGGCCTCAATGGGACTCATGCAGCTCTCAGTTGGTGAACATTCAATAACAGGCTTTTCATGGGTGGAGTGGGTATTCTATTTCAGAAAGCCAACTGGTAAAGGATAGAGGTGGAGCCAATCTTTACACACTGCTACATTTATTTACAGAATTACACATTACAAGCAAACATCTCCTAACCTAACAACCACAGTTTTCATCTGTGTCTATAGGGGGCTCGTGAATGCCCACCACCTGCATACAATTAAACACAATTTATGCATAATTAACAATAGGCAGAATTCCTGGAGTAATCTAGAAACTCCCCCGACATGGCCCCCTCTATGTAGGTGGAGCATTAACCCATGGGTCTCCCACCCTCCCACCCCACCAGAATAAACAAGACAGAATGCTGACGAAACCAGGTCCTGCCCAAATTCAGCAACTGCTGGGCGATCCGCCCTTTCATCCCCACCCTTGATCCAGGTTGAAATTTTTGGGCCCTTGGTTCTCTGCTTGAGAAATGTGCTATCGGGACTGTTGGAGTGGTAAGATAAACAATTCAGGCCACATTAATCTTTTCTGGTAAAGCAGGAATCAGCCAATACTGATAACAGACAGCATTACCTCCATGGCCCAGTCCTTTCAACAGGGCGATGTAGTCCAACCCCAACACCTGATTGATGTCAGCGTTGTCTGCAAGAAGCAGGAGCTTCTCAGTGGCATCTTGAAACATCAGGTTTCTACCGCTGAAGCTGGCTGAGCCGAATAAGCGGAACCGTCGCGACTGCTTCCCGTTTCTCCCAAAAAGATGCTGCAACAAACACCAAGCTGTTAGCTCCAAGCCGTTCTCCAATACTAACCATGGCAGAATAATGATCTTACTTCTGGAAAATCTCCTGAACAAGCCTCGTTTACTTCAGTTATGTGGAGATGCTGGAAAAGGTGGAATTATTCTCCTTAGAGCAGAAAAGGTGAGTGGGAGATTTGATAAGGGTGTTCAAAATTATTAGGGGTTTTGATAGAGTAACTAAGAAGAAACTGTTTCCAGTAGCAGGAGGGTCAGTAACCCATGGACATAGATTAAAGATAATTATCAGAAGAACCGGGGGGAGATGAAGAGAATTTTTTGATGAAAGCGCGTTGTTATGATCTGGAATGCACTGCTTGAAAGGGTGATTGAGCAGATTCAACAGTAATTTCCAAAAGAGGAAGTCAATAAATACTTAAGGAAAATCTGCAGGGCTACGGGGAAAGAGCGGAGAGTGGGATTAATTGGATAGCTCTTTCAAAGAATGGGCATGATGGGCCGAATGGCCTGCCTTCTGTGCTGTAAGATTCTATGGGAGTCAAATTTGTTCACGACGCGACGCAAATTACATCGATTAACCAGAGGCCGACAGCGTCACAGGCCGTGACCCACGCAGGTTTCCTCAATGTATCAATGGTGAACACTTTGTGGATCACGCAGGAGTGGCCCAGTGGTGCTTCTGCCCCAGGGAATCTACGTGGTCTGCACTGCATCGCTTTAAAGCTGCACTATGCAGACGAACCACTCCCCCACCATGATTCTATTAAGTGTGGCAGCCATGGAGAATATCAAATGTTATTGTATGACATCATTAAATTGCTAGTGATAGAGTTAATAGGGAGATTTAATTTTGGAGTGTTCCAGCAGGGAACTGCCACGGATGTAGTGGGGATAATTTCCCACAGAGGCCTCTTCCAATTGTCTACACCCTTTCTCAGAGGCTTTCCGCAGATCTTCTGTTGAAGTCAGAGCGGACAATCAGGAGACCTCTGCCGCAGCCATTCATGTCCAATTTACCGCATGAGATCCTGCTGTGCTGCAAATGTCTCGGGTTCTGATGATTCCTGTGTCTCCTATTCTGATGAAGACATTACCTTGTTTATGTTAACTTATAACTTAGGAGGAGTTTGATGTGAACATGCTAAGTATTTGCATAATAATATCACACAATGTAATTCTCAAAATTTACAATGTCAATTGAACAGTTCTCAGTTGAAGCAGATAATTAGAGCCCTTGGCACCAACAACAACTTGTATTTATATAGCACCTTTAACATAGTAAAATATCCAAAGGCTCTTCACAGGAGTGTTATCAAACAAAATCTGACACTGAGCCACATAAGAAGATATTTGGCAAATGAACAAAAGCTTGGTTTTAAGGAGCATCTTAAAGGAGGAGAGAGAGAGGTAGAGAGGCAGAAAGGTTTAAGGAGGGAATTCCAGAGCTTAGGACCTAGGCAACTGAAGGCACGGTCACAAATGGTGAAGCAATGGAAATCAAAGATATGCAAGGGGCCAGAATTGGAGGAGCACAGAGATTTTGGAGCTGTCTAGGGCTGGAGGAGGTTATAGAGATAGGGAGGAGCAGGTCATGGAGGGATTTGAAGATGATGCTGGAGAGGATACAGGCAGCGGAGTTTTGGATGAGCTGAATTTTATGAAGGGTGCAAAGTGAGATGCTGGCCAGTGGAACATTGGAAAAGTCAAGTCTGTAGTTAACAAAGGTATGTATGAGGGTTTTATCAGCAGATTAACTGAGGCAGGGGCAGAAACGGGTGATGTTATGAAGGTGAAAGTAGGCAGTATTTGTGATGGAGAGCATATAGGGTTAGAAGCACAGCTCGGAATCAAATAAGATATCGAGATTGTGTAGTTCAGCTGTGACAGTAGCTGTGTTGGGGGATGGAATGGATTGCAAGGGACCAGTCAACGGCTTCAATCTTCTCAATATTTAATTGGATGAAATTGCAGAATATCTAGGACAAACAGCGTGACAATCAGTGGCAGTGGAGGGGTCAAGGGAGAGGTGTGTGAGGTAGAGCTAGGTTGTTGTCAATGTACATTTGGAACCCAATGTTGTGTTTTTGGAGGATCCAAAAATGTTGCTGAGGGGTGGCATGTAGATGAGGAAGAGAAGGGGACCTCTTTTTGGGCAAACTGTGGCCCACGGAGGACTCGCAAAACCTTCAACTCCCTGGACCCCCTTCCCCCGGACTTCACGCCCACCACCCCGCACCCCACCCCCACCCCCACCCCCCGCCACCACCCCACCTCACTGGGAACCTCCAGACCTGAAGTTCAGGCTTTCAGCATAAGGCCTGGGTCCAAGGCCTCTGCAGTACGAGCAGTGGCCACCACTCCTGCTGGTGCTGCTGATACTGCTGAGCTGCCGGCCCTCTGATTGGCTGGCAATTCTTAGAGGTGGGGTCCCGGTCTTTAAAGGGACGGAGATCCCGGCGCCAGAAAGTTTGCCTCCGGAACAAAGGAGGATCGTGCCGGTGATGCAAAAAGACCGAGGCGTTGTTCCTCCTGCCTTTTCGGCCCGCGCCAGGAGCCCTACCGCCTCCACAAGATCCCGGCCAATGTGTCATTTGTGACATGTTAATCCATAATATTTCTCATATGATCAGGATCAGGGAGCTTACGTCACTGGATTAACAGGGCTGATCCTCCACTTCCAGCTGAGTGACGACTCGTCGCAGGCCCGGAGCCCCCAGCATCCCACAATAAACCAGATAGGAACATGGGGTTATGGGATCAGCCTGGTCCAGACAGGAGTGCTGTTTTCAAACAATGACCCTCATTGGAAACTATTCAGTGCTCCCATATTCCCAGCAGGGGCCCTTGCTTGACAGAAGCAGCAGTCAGAGATAATCCTACAGAAAAGTAGCATGGATTCTCTGCCTGTACCCCTTCAACCTCGGCTTGCCTCTAGGAGGTTGGGACCACTTGGTAGACTATAAACAGAGCAAGTGATTAGTTAGCACTCAGATACCAGCATTTTCAACGCCTCCGCTGACTGTTCATGTAAAAATACAGTAAAAATGTGGACATATATTGCCATTCCTTTATTGTCATTGGGTGAAAATTCTGGAACTCCCTACTGAACAGCACCACATGGATTGCAGCAGTACACGAAGAAGGCTCACCACCACTTTCCCAAGGGCAACTAGGGATGGACAATAAATGCTAGGGATACCTGCATCCCGTGAATGAAGTAAAGAAATCATGCTAGACTGCACTAGAAGCCAAGTGGAAAATTTACCCCTGAAAGTTTCTTGGTGAGCACTGTGTTTTAGGGAGGGATTTTAAATGAAACTTACCTATATTACAAGGTAATAAAAGCAAAATACTGCAAATGCAGGAAATCTGAAATAACAACAAGAAATGCTGGAAATACTCAGCAGGTCTGGCAGCATCTGTGCAGAGAGAAGCAGAGTTAACGTTTCAGGTCAGAGACCCTTCTTCTGCATAGATGCTGCCAGACCTGCTGAGTATTTCCAGCATTTCTTATATTACAAGGTGCTTAGCAGGTCTGAGTACTTGAAAAAGAATCATCTGTCACATTCAGTAAAGTCACACGCAAGTGACACAATGATGTGTCCTATCTCAATATCGCAATGCTTTTTCAAACAAACATTTACCAGACACCTTTTTTATGGAAGATAACTGAACTCCTTTAAGTTGTCATTTGGTTATTAACACAGATCATTAATCAAATAAAGCATTCCAGGTCCTGTCACATAGCAGCAGGTTACTGTACCTGAGCCACAGCAAGAAATTTCCGTGTGATCTTTCTGTAGTTGTATCTGGTCACAATAGCATTCCCAGGCCCCCGTCCAAGATTACATTTTCTGAAGTCCTTCAGATTGGCCTGGGTTCCATCAGCGCAAAGCAGTTTGTACTTGCCCGCTTCTGATCCTGCGGAGAATAATTAGGCAATCGATTATTATAGTCCTAGAAGGCACTTAACATGACTGGAAATGGCATGATTCCTTCCTATAATCTCTTAGCTCAGGGTTGTCCAAACCTTTCGCATGGGGGGGGGCCACATTACAATTTTTGTCTTACATAGGGGGCCGTTGAGACAATTTCAGAAAGATAAAGGCATTAAAAACCTATCTTACTATTAATCGAAACAATAACAAATGTGCATTTTTGTGAAGAAGCTTTAAATGAGAAGATTATTTTATTGACTTACTTTCTCATCACTAGGTTGTACACTGATTTAGTGAGATACCTAGCATTTTTTTGCTTGCACAAGTAGTCAAAATGTTTGTTCGCACACTTCTTGTAGCGATGTGGAGTATTCTGGATAGATGTCCATCTGTCAGGAGTGATCTTGATCACTCTCTCTTCCCCTCTCTCTCTCTCTGCCTCTCTCTCTCTCTAATTGTGCCTCCCCCTCTCTATGTTCCCCCCTCTCTATGTTGTTCCCCCCCCCGTGTTGCTCCCCTACTCTGTGTCAGCCTCGCTCTCTGTGCCCCCCTCTCTCCGCCCCCCTCTTTCTCTCTCTGTCCCCCCTCTTTCTCTCTGCCCCCTCTCTCTCTCTCTCTCTCTCTGTCGCCCTCTCTCTCTCTGTCCCTCTCTCTCTCTGACCCTTCTCTCTCTCTCTAATCACCACTCTCTCTCTCTCTATTCCCCCCACACTCTCTCTCTGTTCCCCCCTCTCTCTGCCCCCTCCTTCTATCTCTGTCTCCCCTCTTTCTCTCTGCCCTCTCTCTCTCTGCCCCCTCCCTCCCTCTCTCTGTCGCCCTCTCTATCTCTGTCCCTCTCTCTCTCTGACCCTTCTCTCTCTCTCTATTCACCCCTCTCTCTCTATTCCCCCCAGACTCTCTCTCTGTTCCCCCCTCTCTCTTCCCCCTCCTTCTCTCTCTGTCTCCCCTCTTTCTCTCTGCCCTCTCTCTCTCTCTCTCTCTGTCGCCCCCCTCTCTCTCTGTCCCTCTCTCTCTCTGACCCTTCTCTCTCTCTATTCACCCCTCTCTCTGTCTCTCTCTGCCTCCCTCTCTCTCTGTCCCTTCTCTCTCTCTCTCTGCCCCCCCTCTCTCTCTGTCCCGCCTCTCTCTGTTCCCCCACTCTCTCTGCCCCCTCTTTCTGTTCTCCCCTTCTTTCTCTGTTCCCCCTCTCTCTCTGTTCCCTCCTCTTTCTCAGTCTGTCCCCCCACTCTCTCTGTTCCCCCTCTCTCTCACTGTCTCTCTCTCTCCCTCTCTCTGTTCCTCCCTCTCTCTCTCTTCCCCCTCCCTCTCTCTCTCTGATCCCCCCTCTCTCTGTCCCTCTCTCTCTCTGTTGCCTCCTTACCTCTCTGTTCCCCCCTCTCTCTGTCCCTCTCCCTCTCTCTCTGTTGCTCCCCACTTTCTCTGTCCCTCTCACTATCTCTGTTCCCCTCTCTCACTATCTCTTGCTCTCTATTTTTCCCCCCCTTTTTGTTCCCCCTCTCTCTCTCTCCCTGGACCCCCCTCTCTCTTTGCCCCTCTCTCTCTCTGTTCCCTCCCACTCTCTCTCTGTCCCTCTCTCTCTCTGTTCCCCTGCTCTCTCTCTCTGCTCCCCTCTCTCTCTCTCTGTCCCTCTCTCTCTCTCTCTGTTCCCCCTCTCTCTTTGTTCCCCCGCTTTCTCTCTCTCTGTCCCCCCTCCTCTCTCTCTCTCTGCTCCCCTCTCTCTCGCTCTGTCCCTCTCTCTCTCTCTCTGTTCCCCCTCTCTCTTTGTTCCCCCGCTTTCTCTCTCTCTGTCCCCCCTCCTCTCTCTCTCTCTCTCTCTCTCTCTCTGACAGTTGCATTGAGCAGGATGTTCAGCACAGCAGCTTTGTGGTTGGTCTTTTTTTTAATTCGTGCTGTCAGTTTTCAAAAGCCCGCTAGAAAACCTCAAATCTATCCAAAGTTGGGAAACCACTGTTCCCAATGTCAGCACCTGTCAGCTGTGAAATTTTTTAAAATTTTGGAAGAAGACGACAATGGAAAATTTCTCACCTCTGAAAGGGTACACTGGAGATTGACCATAATGATTCCAGGGATGAGGGATTTTAGCTACACGGTTAAATAGGAGAAGCTGGAGCTGTTCTCATTGGATTAAAGGGGATTGAGGAGAGATTTGATAGAGGTGTAAAGATTATGACGGGTTTGGATAAGGTCAACAAGGAAAAACTGTTCCCATTAGCTGATGGTACAAAGACTAGGGGACACAGATTTATGATTTTGGACAAGAGCTGCGGGGGGAATGTGAGGAAGAACATTTTTACACAGCTAGTGGTAATGAGCTGGAACTCACTGCCTGCAAGGGTGGTGAAAGCAGAGACAATCAATGATTTCAAAAGGAAATTGGATGGGCACTTGAAGAAAATGAACTTGCAGGGCTAATGGGATAGAGTGGAGGAATGAGACTGACAGGATTGCTCTAAGGAGAGCTGGCATAGACTCGATGGGCCGAATGGTTTCCTTCTGTGCCATACGTATCTTTATGACTCTATCACCTTCCTGTCTAACTCATCCCTCCCACTACAGGCCTGTGGACTCTGCCAGTGGATCAGCTCTCACCACCCCGCTATGCATCTTTTTTATTCTTTCATGGAATGTGAGCGTTGCTGGCAGGCTGGCATTTGTTGCCCATCCCTAATTGCCCCTGACAACTGAGTGGTTTGCTAGGCCATTTCAGAGGGCAGTTAAGAGTCAACCATATTGCTGTGGGTCTGAAGTCACATGTAGGCCAGACCAGATAAGAACGGCAGATTTCCTTCCCTAAAGGCCATTCGTGAACCAGATGGGTTTTTAAAACAATCGATGATAGCTTCATGGCACCATTACTGAGACTAGCTTTCAATTCCAGATTTGTATGAAATAATTGGATTTAAAATCCACCAGCTGCCCTGGTGGGATTTGAACCCATATCCCCAGGACCTCTGGATTACTATAATAAAAGCAAAACGATGCGGATGCTGGAAATCTGAAATAAAAACAAGAAATGCTGGATCCACTCAGCAGGTCTGGCAGCATGTGTGGAAAGAGAAGCAGAGTTAACGTTTCGGGTCAGTGACCCTTCGTCGGAACTGCCTCTGGATTACTAGTTCAGTAACATTACCACTATGCCATCATCTCCCTCCAGAATATCCATTCACTTGCCAACCCACAAATTACCAGATATATTGAATTGAAATTCACAACTTGCCAAGATTGGATTTCAACTCTCAACCTCGAGGGTTACTCATTCAGCACCATAACCGCAACCATAACCACTACAGCTGCCATGCTCCAAGCAATCAACTGATAAAGAAGGTGTTCCTAATTTCAACAACTGAGTTACGTGCCCAATCTGAATTATGATAGGGCGGCACAGCGGCGCAGTGGTTAGCACCGCAGCCTCACAGCTCCAGGGACCTGGGTTCAATTCTGGGTACTGCCTGTGCGGAGTTTGCAAGTTCTCCCTGTGACCGTGTGGGTTTTCGCCGGGTGCTCCGGTTTCCTCCCACAGCCAAAGACTTGCAGGTTGATAGGTAAATTGGCCATTGTAAATTGCCCCTAGTATAGGTAGGTGGTAGGGAATATGGGATTACTGTAGGGTTAGTATAAAATGGGTGGTTGCTGGTCAGCACAGACTTGGTGGGCTGAAGGGCCTGTTTCAGTGCTGTATCTCAAAATAAAAGGCACCCAATATTATCAAAGCACCAATTACTGGCCTGAATTGCTGTCTTCAACACCTGGTGTATAAACAGTCACACCCATCGGGAGTCCCTGTCTGCTGATTGCCCATGATTTTGTGGGCAGAATGTTGTAGGCTGTGTGTGCCTCAGACGAGGGTCTTGGGCCTAGATGCCGAAGATGAACATTTTATTTATCTCTGTTTCTCTTTTCACAGATGCTACTAGACCTGCTGCGTGTTTCTACCATTTTCTGTTTTTAATACCCTGATAAAAATTGTAAATGAGCCACATAAGGAGATATTAGGATAGGTGACCAAAAACTTGATCAATGAGATAGGTTTTAAGGAGCTTCTTAAAAGAGAGAGACAGACAGGCAGAGAGGAGGGAATTCCAGAACTTCGGACTAAACACCTGATGCACTGGCACCAATGGTGAATTTGAATACAAGGTAATTTGCTTCAAATATCTTCAACTCTTGGTCTTTCTGTATAAAGTTCCACCAGACTTCCCATTTCCTAATTTTAATGGATCAATGTTGTCAATGCCCATTGTAGTATTTAAAATTTCAATTGTCATCTTAAAATCTTAGAACAAAACCCAAATTCTCTTTTTCCCCATAATTTAAATATCTGATGACTGCTCCTCTCTGTTCTTGCTCAAAAAGCAGTAATATCCTTCCGACGACAACCAAAACCACACAAATTTCAAAATAGGGTCTGACAAGTGCGTTTTACAGCAGACTGCCAGTCTACTGCTGCCTGTTCACATTTTTTAAACTCTTTAAAAAGAAAGCTGTCACTGGGCGATTGTGACAGCCTTGCAGTCTGCTGCTATACCAGATACTGCCAAATGGGGAGCTAGTGTACATCACAAATCTTGGCTAGAGTACACTAATAGAACAAAAACATGAAGGAAATAAAAACATGTGACGTATACTTACCATTGATGTTGGCTATAGCTGTGTTATCCAGAAAAGCAACATCACTATTTTCCTTTTCCAAACACCTGCAAGAAAATGCCAGAAAATATAACCATCTGACACTTTGTACTTGCTTTAAGAACAGAATTCTGCCAATTTTCTGCCCTCCCCTGCTGAAGGCTAACTATAATCTGGGCAATCATTTTGATTTTTAGCTGACAAGGCACCTCCTTGGATCAGCTCTTATTCCTGGCTTGACTCAATATGAAATTGTGTATAATTTGTACCTTTCTGCATGTCAGTGCAGGACGGCTTATGTGAAAGGTCAATGAAGTATTTTAATGAACTACTGGTCTGAGATTGGTTGCTACAGAGGTGCAAAGTGCAACCAGCAACAAAATTATTGAATAAGATTAGAATTACACTCCAACCACCAGAACAGGGCTCTGTATACATGCACACAACTTCTCTCCCTGAGGTACATTTTATGTGGTGATTTTCCCGAGTTCACTGTACTGCCTTAATGTTCTGTGTGCATGGGTGGGTCTGTCTGCTTTCACAAGAAAAAAATTAAGTTAAAAAATAAAATTAAAAGACCAAGTTAGTTGAGTGCCCAAGGAGTCCAGCTTTTAACTTTTATTCCCCCGTGCAGTCTTAAGATGATTCTGTAAAGCCTGAGGGGAAGGAGGGTCTCACACCATTTAGATGGAAGGTTTGGTTTGAGTCACAAGTCACAATGGCACCCAATTCTGGGGTAAAACTGCCACTTATGCCTCAATGTGCACCTGAAACTGCTTCACATTGACTCAAAAGTGGCAATATGCCTTATTCAGGACTAATACAATTATCTGGCTTAGTAGTGCACTGAAGATCTGATTTACTGGGTACACAATCATGAGCTGGCTTGAGATCTCATGCTACCCCTGTCACAACCTCATGAAATGGCAGCTGGGGTGGAGTGGAGGGGAGAAACAGCCAATGCCACCCAGGACCACCACTGCTGCTGCCCCAGTCTTCCAGCGTGGCAGTGTACTGCCTGCTGACTCATGCCATTGTGTGAAGACCAGTCAATGAAATTAAAATCAAATGAAAAGTTTTTTTAAAATCACTGCATGTGGAGAAGCATGACACCTACATATCATCCAGTAGCTACTCCTGTGGCAATATGTCAGAACTAATTTACAAGGTGTACAGTGAATTTGCCCACAGTTGCAATATTGCTTGTTCCTTTGGTGTGTGATCTATTGTAAGGCTCACAGGACTACAAATAAATCCAAAGAAAACGTGGGTTTTATTATAACTTAACTGGAACATATATATACAAACAGCTACTACACGAGCTGCATCTAAACATGCCTTGCTCTATCAGGCTCCACCCATGTTTTTTTTTTAGAATTAGAATATTACAGCGCAGTACAGGCCCTTCGGCCCTCGATGTTGCACCGACCTGTGAAACCATCTGACGTACACTATTCCATTTTCATCCATATGTCTATCCAATGACCACTTAAATGCCCTTAAAGTTGGTGAGTCTACTACTGCTGCAGGAAGGGCGTTCCACGCCCCTACTACTCTCTGTGTAAAGAAACTACCTCTGACATCTGTCCTATATCTATCACCCCTCAACTTAAAGCTATGTCCCCTCGTGTTTGCCATCACCATCCGAGGAAAAAGACTCTCACTATCCACCCTATCTAACCCTCTGATTATCTTATATGTCTCTATTAAGTCACCTCTCCTCCTCCTTCTCTCCAACGAAAACAACCTCAAGTCCCTCAGCCTTTCCTCGTAAGACCTTCCCTAGATACCAGGCAACATCCTAGTAAATCTCCTCTGCACCCTTTCCAAAGCTTCCACATCCTTCCTATAATGCGGTGACCAGAACTGCACGCAATACTCCAGGTGCGGTCTCACCAGAGTTTTGTACAGCTGCAGCATGACCTCGTGGCTCTGAAACTCGATCCCCCTACTAATAAAAGCTAACACACCATATGCCTTCTTAACAGCCCTATTAACCTGGGTAGCAACCTTCAGGGATTTATGTACCTGGACACCAAGATCTCTCTGTTCATCTACACTACCAAGAATCTTCCCATTAGCCCAGTACTCTGCATTCCTGTTACTCCTTCTGAAGTGAATCACCTCACACTTTTCCGCATTAAACTCCATTTGCCATCTCTCAGCCCAGCTCTGCAGCCTATCTACGTCCCTCTGTACCATACAACATCCTTCGGCACTATCCACAACTCCACCGACCTTAGTGTCATCCGCAAATTTACTAACCCACCCTTCTACACCCTCATCCAGGTCATTTATAAAAATGACAAACAGTAGTGGCCCCAAAACAGATCCTTGCGGTACACCACTAGTAACTAAACTCCAGGATGAACATTTGCCATCAATCACCACCCTCTGTCTTCTTTCAGCTAGCCAATTTCTGATCCAAAGCTCTAGATCACCTTCAACCCCATACTTCCGTATTTTCTGCAATAGCCTACCGTGGGGAACCTTATCAAACGCCTTACTGAAATCCATATACACCACATCCACGGCTTTACCCTCATCCACCTGTTTGGTCACCTTCTCGAAAAACTCAATAAGGTTTGTGAGGCACGACCTACCCTTCACAAAACCGTGCTGACTATCGCTATTGAACTTATTCTTTTCAAGATGATTATAAATCCTATCTCTTATAACCTTTTCCAACATTTTACCCACAACCGAAGTAAGGCTCACAGGTCTATAATTACCAGGGCTGACTCTACTCCCCTTCTTGAACAAGGGGACAACATTTGCTATCCTCCAGTCTTCCGGCACTATTCCTGTCGATAATGACGACATAAAGATCAAGGACAGAGGCTCTGCAATCTCCTCCCCAGCTTCCCAGAGAATCCTAGGATAAATCCCATCTGGCCCAGGGGACTTATCTATTTTCACACTTTCCAAAATTGCTAACACCTCCTCCTTGTGAACCTCAATCCCATCTGGCCTAGTAGCCTGAATCTCAGTATTCTCCTCGACAACATTTACTTTCTCTACTGTAAATACTGACGCAAAATATTCATTAAACGCTTCCCCTATCTCCTCTGATTCCACACACAACTTCCCACTACTATCCTTGATAGGCCCTAATCTAACTCTAGTCATTCTTTTATTCCTGATATACCTATAGAAAGCCTTAGGGTTTTCCCTGATCCTATCCGCCAATGACTTCTCGTGTCCTCTCCTTGCTCTTCTTAGCTCTCCCTTTAGATCCTTCCTGGCTAGCTTGTAACTCTCAAGCGCCCTAACTGAGCCTTCACGTCTCATCCTAACATAAGCCTTCTTCTTCCTCTTGACAAGCGCTTCAACTTCTTTAGTAAACCACGGCTCCCTCCCTGCCTGACAGGTACATACTTATCAAGGACACGCAGTAGCTGCTCCTTGAATAAGCTCCACATTTCGATTGTTCCCATCCCCTGCAGTTTCCTTCCCCATCCTACGCATCCTAAATCTTGCCTAATCGCATCATCATTTCTTCACTTCCTCCGGTGATCTTCACTTGCAGCCCTTAAGGTGGTTGCTCTTAATTAAGGTGGTCTCTTCTTCAGGTTGTTTCACAGCAACAGTGACAAATAAAAAGAAAGTACTTGTACCTCTTATGAAAAAGCATTTTACAGTCAATGAAGTCATTTTGAACTGTAGTCACTGTTGTAATGTCGGAAACATGGCAACCCTTTTGTGTACAAGAAGGTCCCACAAAAATCAATGGGATAAATGACCAGATAATCTGTTTTAGTGATGTTGGTTTAGTGACAAATATTGGCCAGGACACTAGGGAGAACTCCCCTGTTCTTCTTCAAACAGTGCCATGAAATATTTTATGTCCACTTGCGAGGGTAGATGGGGCCATGGTTTCATGTTTCATCCAAAGGACAGCACCTCCAACGATGCAGCACTCCCTCAGTATTGCACTGGAGAGTCAACCTAGACTTGTTTGCTCAAAACTCTGGAGTGGGACTTGATCCCACAACCTTCTGTGACTGACATTTAATAGCTCTCGCAACCTGAATAGGATTTTATGAGACTGTAAAGCTACAGAACTACTAAATACCACATAATAAGATTCAGAATCATATGCTGCAGTGATGCATTTAGAGACTTCCAATGTTAGGCTCAACAAGGAGCATGTGACAGTCTAGTTGGCATCATTTAAGTTCCCATTTTAGACCACATACCTGAGTGCACCTTCAGAACCATAGTACGGCTCATTGTCAGTGGTTTCGCAGAAGTAATTTCTGTGTCTGTTGTAGGATTTCTGTCCCTGGCAGAGTATGCAAAGGTTGGGGAAGGAGATACCTGCCCCTGGAGCGCAGGCTGCGCTGAAGAACTTACTCGTGGCTGTGAAAGCAAAAGAAATGCTATTAATGACCTACCAAAGGTTTGAACACATGCATAGCAGTTTTCAATCCCAGTTTCGTTAACTGGACTAAGGACAGTTTTGAAAGGACCAATGAACCAATGAAACACAGGCCTATAAACCATTAAGTTTGTGCCTGTTAATGTCCCATGCTAATGCCACCAGACAGAGCAGGTTGTCCTCAGAGAACCAGCTGCATGGTCGTCTGCAGTGAAGGGCCACAGAATGATGGCTTATGGTGTCTTGGAACAGTTCTACATTACAACACTTCAAAAATATTTCATTGGCTATAAAGTGCTTTGGGACATCCTGAAGTTGTACTTGTCCACAGATCCCAAGGAACATGGGAACGGGAGGAGGCCATTCAACCCCTCCAGTTTGTTCAACCATTCAATGCTGATCTGTACCTCAACTGTGGTTAGCACCGCAGCCTCACAGCTCCAGCAACCCGGGTTCGGCTCTGGGTACTGCCTGTGCGGAGTTTGCAAGTTCTCCCTGTGACCGTGTGGGTTTCCTTCGGGTGCTCCGGTTTCCTCCCACATGCCAAAGACTTGCGGGTCGATAGGTAAATTGGCCATTGTAAAAAATTGCCCCTAGTGTAGGTAGGTGGTAGGAGAATTGAGGGAAGATGGGGATGTGAGAGGGAAAATGGGATTAATGTAGGATTAGTATAAATGGCCGTCCATGTCTCCGCTATAAAGACGTCTGCAAATGCGACATGAAATCCTGTGACATTGATCACAAGTCGTGGGAGTCAGTTGCCAGCGTTCGCCAGAGCTGGCGGGCAGCCATAAAGACGGGGCTAAAATGTGGCGAGTCGAAGAGACGTAGTAGTTGGCAGGAAAAAAGACAGAGGCGCAAGGGGAGAGCCAACTGTGTAACAGCCCCGACAAACAAATTTCTCTGCAGCACCTGTGGAAGAGCCTGTCACTCCAGAATTGGCCTTTATAGCCACTCCAGGCGAAGCTTCACAAACCACTGACCACCTCCAGGTACGTATCCATTGTCTCTCAAGATAAGGAGGCCCAAAAGAAAGAAAAGAAGTATAAATGGGTGGTTGATGGTTGGCGCGGACTCGGTGGGCTGAAGGGCCTGTTTCGGTGTTGTATCTGTCTTTGACTCTATAACTCCATTTACACACATTTGATCCACAGCCTTTGATACCCTCACATAACAAAAATCTACCAATCTCAGTCTTGAATTTTTTAATTCAGTGCTTCTCAAATTTGTTTGGCTGATGTACCCTTTTCCAGTAGATTTGTAATCACGCACCACCCTCGCCCCCACCACCACCACCACCTAAATTATGACTCTATGTAATACTCACAATACAAAAGAGTGTTTTAATAATACTTTTAAGAAAATAGGGACTTATTTACAGATATCAGTGAGATGGGTGTGCCTGCTTCACACTGCAGAATTTGTCTGTCCTTGGCAGGAGTACAAGGAGAGCCGAAGCATGTAGACAGAAGAGCATGGAGAGAACACTGGGGCAGCAGGAGAAGAGCAGGAGCATTGTGGCAGCAGAGCACAGAGAAAGCAGGAGCACGAGAGGAGCAGAGCACAGAGAGAGCAGGAGCCCCAGAGGAGCAGAGCACAGAGAGAGCAGGAGCCTGAGAGGAGCAGAGCACAGAGAAAGCAGGAGCCCGAAAAGAGCAGAGCACAGAGAAAGCAGGTGCCCGAGAGGAGCAGAGCACAGAGAGAGCAGGAGCCCGAAAGGAGCAGAGCACAGAGAGAGCAGGAGCCCGAGAGGAGCAGAGCACAGAGAGAGCAGGAGCCCGAGAGGAGCAGAGCACAGAGAGAGCAGGAGCCTGAGAGGAGCAGAGCACAGAGAGAGCAGGAGCCCCAGAGGAGCAGAGCACAGAGAGAGCAGGAGCCTGAGAGGAGCAGAGCACAGAGAGAGCAGGAGCCCGAGACGAGCAGAGCACAGAGAGAGCAGGAGCCCCAGAGGAGCAGAGCACAGAGAGAGCAGGAGCCCCAGAGGTGCAGAGCACAGAGCGAGCAGGAGCCCGAGAGGAGCAGAGCACAGAGAGAGCAGGAGCCCAAGAGGAGCGGAGCACAGAGAGATCAGGAGCCCGAGAGGAGCAGAGCACAGAGAGAGCAGGAGTCTGAGAGGAGCAGAGCACAGAGAGAGCAGGAGCCCAAGAGGAGCAGAGCACAGAGAGAGCAGGAGCCCGAAAGGAGCAGAGCACAGAGAGAGCAGGAGCCCGAGAGGAGCAGAGCACAGAGAGAGCAGGAGCCCGAGAGGAGCAGAGCACAGAGAGAGCAGGAGCCTGAGAGGAGCAGAGCACAGAGAGAGCAGGAGCCCGAGAGGAGCAGAGCACAGAGAGAGCAGGAGCCTGAGAGGAGCAGAGCACAGAGAGAGCAGGAGCCCAAGACGAGCAGAGCACAGAGAGAGCAGGAGCCCCAGAGGAGCAGAGCACAGAGAGAGCAGGAGCCCCAGAGGTGCAGAGCACAGAGCGAGCAGGAGCCCGAGAGGAGCAGAGCACAGAGAGAGCAGGAGCCCAAGAGAAGCGGAGCACAGAGAGATCAGGAGCCCGAGAGGAGCAGAGCACAGAGAGAGCAGGAGTCTGAGAGGAGCAGAGCACAGAGAGAGCAGGAGCCCAAGAGGAGCAGAGCACAGAGAGAGCAGGAGCCCGAGAGGAGCAGAGCACAGAGAGAGCAGGAGCCCGAGAGGAGCAGAGCACAGAGAGAGCAGGAGCCCGAGAGGAGCAGAGCACAGAGAAAGCAGGAGCCCCAGAGGAGCAGAGCACAGAGAGCAGGAGCCCAAGAGGAGCAGAGCACAGAGAGAGCAGGAGCCCCAGAGGAGCAGAGCACAGAGAGAGCAGGAGCCCGAGAGGAGCAGAGCACAGAGAGAGCAGGAGCCCCAGAGGAGCAGAGCACAGAGAGCAGGAGCCCAAGAGGAGCAGAGCACAGAGAGATCAGGAGCCCGAGAGGAGCAGAGCACAGAGAGAGCAGGAGCCCGAGAGGAGCAGAGCACAGAGAGAGCAGGAGCCCCAGAGGAGCAGAGCACAGAGAGAGCAGGAGCCCGAGAGGAGCAGAGCACAGAGAGAGCAGGAGCCCGTGCGGGGCAGAGCACAGAGCGAGCAGGAGCCCGAGAGGAGCAGAGCACAGAGAGAGCAGGAGCCCCAGAGGAGCAGAGCACAGAGAGCAGGAGCCCAAGAGGAGCAGAGCACAGAGAGATCAGGAGCCCGAGAGGAGCAGAGCACAGAGAGAGCAGGAGCCCGAGAGGAGCAGAGCACAGAGAGAGCAGGAGCCCCAGAGGAGCAGAGCACAGAGAGAGCAGGAGCCCGAGAGGAGCAGAGCACAGAGAGAGCAGGGGCCTGAGAGGAGCAGAGCACAGAGCGAGCAGGAGCCCAAGAGGAGCAGAGCACAGAGAGAGCAGGAGCCTGAGAGGAGCAGAGCACAGAGAGAGCAGGAGCCCGAGAGGCGCAGTGCACACTGAGAGCAGGAGCCCAAGAGGAGCAGAGCACAGAGAAAGCAGGAGCCCGAGAGGAGCAGAGCACAGAGAGAGCAGGAGCCCGAGAGGAGCAGAGCACAGAGAGAGCAGGAGCCCAAGAGGAGCAGAGCACAGTGAAAGCAGGAGCCCAAGAGGAGCAGAGCACAGAGAGAGCAGGAGCCCGAGAGGAGCAGAGCACAGAGAGAGCAGGAGCCCAAGAGGAGCAGAGCACAGAGAGCAGGAGCCCGAGAGGAGCAGAGCATAGTGAGAGCAGGAGCCCGAGAGGAGCAGAGCACAGAGAGAGCAGGAGCCTGAGGAGCAGAGCACAGAGAGAGCAGGAGCCCCAGAGGAGCAGAGCACAGAGAGAGCAGGAGCCCGAGAGGAGCAGAGCACAGAGAGAGCAGGAGCCCAAGAGGAGCAGAGCACAGAGAGAGCAGGAGCCCGAGAGGAGCAGAGCACAGAGAGAGCAGGAGCCCGAGAGGAGCAGAGCACAGAGAGAGCAGGAGCCTGAGAGGAGCAGAGCACAGGGAGAGCAGGAAGCAGAGCAGAGCACAGAGAGAGCAGGAGCCCGAGAGGCGCAGTGCACACTGAGAGCAGGAGCCCAAGAGGAGCAGAGCACAGAGAAAGCAGGAGCCCGAGAGGAGCAGAGCACAGAGAGAGCAGGATACCGAGAGACGCAGTGCACACTGAGAGCAGGAGCCCAAGAGGAGCAGAGCACAGAGAAAGCAGGAGCCCGAGAGGAGCAGAGCACAGAGAGAGCAGGAGCCCAAGAGGAGCAGAGCATAGGGAGAGCAGGAGCCCAAGAGGAGCAGAGCACAGAGACAGCAGGAGCCCAAGAGGAGCAGAGCACAGAGAAAGCAGGAGCCCAAGAGGAGCAGAGCACAGAGAGAGCAGGAGCCCGAGAGGAGCAGAGCACAGAGAGAGCAGGAGCCCCAGAGGAGCAGAGCACAGAGAGAGCAGGAGCCCCAGAGGAGCAGAGCACAGAGAGAGCAGGAGCCCGAGAGGAGCAGAGCATAGTGAGAGCAGGAGCCCGAGAGGAGCAGAGCACAGAGAGAGCAGGAGCCCGAGAGGAGCAGAGCACAGAGAGAGCAGGAGCCCCAGAGGAGCAGAGCACAGAGAGCAGGAGCCCGAGAGGAGCAGAGCACAGAGAGAGCAGGAGCCCAAGAGGAGCAGAGCACAGAGAGAGCAGGAGCCCGAGAGGAGCAGAGCACAGAGAGAGCAGGAGCCCGAGAGGAGCAGAGCACAGAGAGAGCAGGAGCCCGAGAGGAGCAGAGCACAGGGAGAGCAGGAGCCCCAGAGGAGCAGAGCACAGAGAGAGCAGGAGCCCGAGAGGAGCAGAGCACAGAGAGAGCAGGAGCCCGAGAGACGCAGAGCACAGAGAGAGCAGGAGCCCGAGAGGATCAGAGCACAGAGAGAGCAGGAGCCTGAGAGGAGCAGAGCACAGAGAGAGCAGGAGCCTGAGAGGAGCAGAGCACAACTTCGACTGCACTGCCAAGCTGTAGAGCCAGCCCTGCATCGCAGACCCCCTGAAAGGTCTCTGCGGCCCCAGTTGGGGAATCACTGTTTTAATTGACTCAGTATCCATGACTTACAGACTTTTAGTTTTGCATAAAAGACACTGATGCACAGTGGCAGCAGTGTGTACCATCTACAAGAAGCACTGCAGCAACTCACCAAGGCTCCTTTGACAGCACCTTCCAAACCTGCAACTTCTACCACCTAGAAGGACAAGGGCAGCCGATGCATGGGAACACCACCACCTGCAAGTTACCCTCTAAGCCACACACCATCCTGACTTGGAACTATGTCGCCGTTCCTTCATTGTCACTGAGTCAAAATCCTGGAACTCTCTTCCTAATAGCACTGTGGGTGTACCTACCCCACATGGACTGCAGGGGTTCAAGAAGGCGGCTCACCACTACCTTCTCAAGGGCAATTAGGGATAGACAATAAATGCTGGCCTAGCCAGTGACACCCACATCCCATGCATGAATTAAAAAAAACATAGCTTATGTCTTAAGCCTTGCAAGAATGGCAAATAAAGTTCAGGGACAGGACCATGTTGAACTTTGAGATACTGAGTTAATTCCTACCTGAGCAAGGAAGACTGAGGAGATTACATTGGCATTTTCAAATTTATCAAAGGAATTGAAAGGCTATTTTGTCTGGTGTCAGTAACTAGGGGGTCATTGATTGAAAATTTTCATTCAGACAGTGAGGAGAGAAGTTAGAAGAAATTGCTTATGCAGAGAGTTGTTATGAGTAGGGAATGCTTTACTACAAGGAGTGGTTGAGCAACACACCTTTGCATCTTTTAAGGGAAAATAGGTTAACAAATTTAAGCAGAGGAAGGGATGGGGCTTGTGGGAGAGAGTTCGGCAGTGAGACTAGATTTGGATTGCTCCAGTAAAGTATTGGCACAGACACATGTTTTAACCCTGTATAGAGCTATAAAATATTGTTTGGCGGTTAACAGAAACAAAAGCAACCAAATCATGCTCTTGATTTGCGTCATTCTTACAGGACACTATTACCTTGTGGCCATCCACAAACTAATATCAGTAACACATTGCTAACAGTATGTTTGCAGTTGGCGACAAGAGATTAAAAACTTGTCTGTCTGCTGTATGATTAAAACAAACTGTTCTGCCAAACCTATTCAATCATGCAAACTGTACTTCATTTGATCATGAAAAATCTATGAGTCATCATTGAGATGCGTCACAGGTCTTAGTTAATTACATGCAATTGAAACTTCTGTATAAATTATTTAGAATTGTCAATCCAGTAATGCGCTGGACAGCCAGGGGTGGAATGGGGTGTGTAAATTACATACAGCTAAGGTCCACGAGACTAGGAAAGCTAACACTATATTTATTTTGCAGAACCATCTCCTGAGTTGGTATCATTGTGTCTTTATTATTGGGTTGGCCGGCAGGTTGACCTGCTGAGGGAATATTATCTCACATCTGAGACTTTGCGGTGTGAAAATTGGCTGCTTCATTTGCATACAATAACATGGACTAGACTTCAAAAGTAATTCAATGGCCGTGAAGAACTTTGGAGCATCTTGAGGTACTATATAAAGTTTGCTTATCCTTGTATTACCCTAAAAGTATTTGAGACTAGTTTATTTTATGTGGACCTTTCATATCTGCATTCCTCTCTCCACCCTAATCAAGATTATTCCCTTACATCTTCCAAATTTTGATGAAAGATCATCAATCAGAAATATTGGGCTGAATTTTCCCAAGAGCTTCCGGAACCTGACGTTGGGCCCATTTACAAGTCCCGACCCCACTCGAGATTTTGCGAGAGGGAACCAATTAGTGGCTCGTCTCCGCAATCACCGTCCAATTGGGGTGAACTCAGGAGGCGAGATCTAGATGTGGTGGGCCCTACTTAGAGGAAGCCCTGATGGGATAACAATCTCGAGTGGGGTTGGGACTCGGCAGTGGGCCCAATGTCAGGTTCCCGAAGCTCCTGGGAAAATTCAGCCCAACATTTCTGATTGATGACCATCAGCCATGATTGTGGATGCAGACAGACTGTACGGTAACAGATTATGCAAGAATGCCCAGGTCCAGTCCTCACCCAAGGTAAGGGTTCACAGCACTTTAGCTTTTGCAGGAAATTGTGTGAAACCCATGTACAGCGAATTGCCAGGATCAGTACATATGAATGTGCCTCATGATGTTGTGATGTGAAGTATCACAGTCGTTAACACTTTTTATCTTCACCTTACAGGAAAAATGTGCACCAACACCCGCGAGAGGTCCAGGGATGGAGTGGCCCACCTGGCAGTATTGACAGTGAAGGAGGAACGGGCCCTTGACACTGGCAGGGCGGCCGCAGGGCAGGTAGTCACTGAGGGTGAGATAGGTGCCCTCATCTACAAGGGAAGGGAGAGAGGGTGGAAATCAGAAATTGGCAGCCCATTTCACTGCTTAATGTAGACTGCAAGATTCTATCCAAAGTCATCGGTCGGGTCAAGTCTGCTCTGGAGTTGGTAATTCACCCCGATCAGACCTGTACGGTACCCGGCAGGAAGATCTCTGATAGTCTCGTACTACTCAGGGGTATGATCGCCCATGTATGGGACGGGGGGGGGTGGACAGTTACCTCATCAGCTTGGACCAGGAGAAGGCTTTTGACAGGATATCACACACAAAGATGATGGACATGCTCTCCAAAATGGGGTTTGGGGAGGGAATCGGCAATGGATCAAACTGCTCTACACAAACATCAGTAGCGCAGTCTCAATCAATGGGTGGGAATCAGAACGTGTCCCGATCAAATCTGGAGTCAGACAGGTCTGTCCTCTCTCCCCGGTCTTGTTTGTTTGGTGTATCGAAACTTTTGCTGAGTCCATTAGGAAGTGCGAGCATAAGAGGGGTGACAATCCCAGGCAGTGAAGGCACTCAGGTCAAAGCTTCCCTGTGCAAGGACGACGTCGCCGTCTTCTGCTCGGATCCACCGTCTGTTCGCAGACTGATGAGCATCTGCGACCAGTTCGAACTGGCCTCGGGACCCAGAGTAAATCGCAGCAAGAGCGAGGCCATGTTCTTTGGGAACTGGGCCAACCGATCTCTTGTCTCCTTCACCGTCAGGTCAGACTACCTGAAGGTGCTATTGATATGGTTCGGAAGGGCCAGGGTGTGCGCCAAAACCTGGAAGAAGCGAGTAGCCAGGATACACCATAAACTGAGCATAAGAAAATAAGATTATAAGAAATAGGAGCAGGAGTAGGCCATTCGGCCCCTCAAGCTTGCCCTGCCATTCAATAAGATCATGGCTGATCTGCCCCAGACCTCAACTCCTCTTATGGGCCAGCTCCTCATTGTCCTCAACTTCCCGATATTTCAAAAATCTATCTACCTCCTCTTTAAATACTTTCAGGTGATCTAGCCTCCACAACTCTCTGGGGTAGAGAATTCCAGACATTCACTACCCTCTGAGAGAAGAAATTCCTTCGCAACTCAGTTTTAAATGAGTGTCTCCTTATTCTGTAACTATGTCCCCTAGTTCGAGATTCCATCACTAGTGGAAACATCTTCTCAACATCTACCCTGTCAAGCCCCCTCAGAATCTTGTACGTTTCAATAAGATCACCCCTCATTCTTCTAAACTCTAATGAATAAAGGCCTAACCTGTTTAGCCGTTCTTGATAAGTCAACCCCTTCATGCCAGGAATCAGCCTAGTGAATCTCTTTTGAACTGCCTCCAATGCCAGTATATCCTTTCTTAAATACAAGGACCAAAACTGTACACAGTACTCCAGGTTCAGCCTCACCAACACCCTGTACAGTTGTAACAAGACTTCCCTATTTTTAAACTGCACCCCCCTAGCAATAAAGGCCTAAATTCCATTTGCCTCCTTAATTACTTGTTGCACCTGCATGCTAACTTTTTGTGTTTCATGCACAAGAACACCCAGATCCCTCTGTGCTGCACTTTTTTGAAGTCTCTCGCTATTAAAATAATAGTCTGCCTTTTGATTCTTCCTCACACTTTCCTACATTAAGCTCCATCTGTCAAGTTTTTTCCCACTCACTCAACCTATCTATATCCCCTTGCAGATTCCTTATGTTCTCATCACAACATGCCCTTCCACATATTTTTGCATCGTCAGCAAATTTGGATATATTACACTCTGCCCCCTCCTCCGAGTCATTAATATAGATTGTAAATAATTGAGGTTCTAGGAATGATCCTTGTGGCACCCCACTAGTTACATCTTTCCAACCTGTAAAAGATCCATTAATCCCGAATCTCTGTCTTCTGTGAGTTAACCAATCCTCAATCCATGCTAATACATTACCCCCAATACTGTGAGCGCCTATCTTGTGCAATAATCTTCTATGTGACACCTTATCGAATGGCTTCTGGAAATCTAAATACACTACATCTACCAGTTCCCCTTTATCAACTCTGCTTGTTATATCCTCAAAGAACTCTAGCAAATTTGTCAAACATGATTTCCCTTTCACAAAACCATGTTGACTCTGTTTGATTGCATTAAGCTTTTTTTAGATTAGATTAGAGATACAGCACTGAAACAGGCCCTTCGGCCCACCGAGTCTGTGCCGACCATCAACCACCCATTTATACTAATCCTACACTAATCTCATATTCCTACCAAACATCCCCACCTGTCCCTATATTTCCCTACCACCTACCTATACTAGTGACAATTTATAATGGCCAATTTACCTATCAACCTGCAAGTCTTTTGGCTTGTGGGAGGAAACCGGAGCACCCGGAGAAAACCCACGCAGACACAGGGAGAACTTGCAAACTCCACACAGGCAGTACCCAGAATCGAACCCGGGTCCCTGGAGCTGTGAGGCTGCAGTGCTAACCACTGCGCCACTGTGCCGCCTATGTGAGGCTGCAGTGCTAACCTTCTAAATATCCTGCTATTTCTTCCTTAATAAAGGACTCTAGCATTTTCCCAACGACCAATGTTAGGCTGACCAGCCTATAGTTTCCTGCTTTTTGTCTCCCTCCCTTCTTGAACAGGGGCGTCACATTAGCGGTTTTCCAACCCTCCCAACCCGTTGGGACCCTCCCAGAATCCAGAGAGTTCTGGAATATTTCAACCAATGCCTCCACTATTTCTGCACCCACTTCCTTTGAAACCTTTGGATGTAGGCCGTCAGGTCCTGGCAACTTGTTTGCCTTTAGTCCCATTAGTTTGTCAAATACTTTGTCCCTCGTGATAGAGATTGTTACAAAATCTTTCCTCCCATTAGCTCCTTGCTTATCTGCTATCTGTGGGATGTTTATAGTGTCCTCCACTGTGAAGACTGATGCAAAATATTGGTTTAAATTATCTGTCATTTCCTTGTTCCCCATTATCAATTCTCCAATCGCAATCTCCAAGGGTCCCACGCTCACTTTAGCTACTCTCTTTCTTTTATATACTCGTAGAAGCTCTTGCTGTTTGTTTTTATATTTCTTGCCAATTTACCTTCATAATTAATTTTGTCCCTCTTTATTAGCTTTTTAGTCATCCGCCTGCTGGTTCCTAAAAAAATTCCCAATCCTCTGGCCTACCTCCAGTTTTCACCACTTTGTATGCCTTAGTTTTTGATTGGATACTCTCCTTGACCGTTTTTGTTAACCACAGGTGGTTCGTCCTTCTCATCGAGTCCTTCTTTTTGAATGAGTGAAACCCCTTTCTGTTGATAAAAACTCCAGGCTGCGTTGCCAGGGCCGTGATGGCCACATGGGTGTAGTCAGTCATGCCCGGCACCTGAGAGAATCCTGCCTTGGAGACAAACCCTGGCCTCCTGTGCCTGACTGGCTGCATGTATGGTGAATGTGATGAAATCTGATGCCCTCTCATACAGGGCATCCATCAACTGAGTGATGCTGCTATGAGCGGCTACTTGCACTATCCCACAGTGGTTTGCTGCCGATGCCCGAAACATCCCAGATGCTAAAAAATTTAAGGCCACTGTCACCTTGACAGCTATTGGCAGTGGGTGTCCACCCACTCCTTGCAGCCTAAAGAAATCTTCCAGGAGGGCACACAGATCAGCCACCACCTATCTTGATAGGCACAGCCATTGACAGCATTGCTGCTCAGACATGTTAAGAAAGCTGAACCTTTGTCGGTACACCCTATGCTGTGGTTAGCACCTTTTTGCCCCCCTCCTGCCCCTCGCCCAGCACATCTCCGTCCTTGTACACCAGAGGTTGCTCGTTCCTCCCCCCGCTCCATCCCGCCTCTGAGTAGGTGGCCCCCATGTCCAGACACAGACTCAATCACTAGGATCTCATCTGCCAAAATTCCCTTGCACCTTACAGTGACCCAGAATGAGCCCTACTCCAAAGCCACCCCTCTCTTTCAACACTCCCAATCCGAGAGCTCTGCTTCCACTATGGCATGTGAGTGGCAATGCATGAGTTCCTCTTTGCTGATCGCCCCTTTTATACAAAAGATTGAATGGCTGCCACTTTAGTCAATGGCTTTCCCCTGTGCAGCCGCCTCATCTGCATGGATGAGGGGCTGACACAATTAGTCACCCTAATTTACTGCCTGCCTCTACGGGATGGGTGGCCATCATCCTCGAGAAACCGCCTCCAGAAAAATATGTTGGGCAACTGGCAGGTCGACCTCTTGCGAGAAATTGCCTCCGAGCCCGCCTCCGCCTCCGTGGAAAGATTCAGTCCATTAACTCTGTTTTTCTCTCCACAGATGCTGCCTGACCAGCATGCTCTGTTTTATTTCAGATTTCCAGCATGTGCAGTTTTCCACTCCCTCCTGGTCAAAAATAGCCAGTTGTTCATTTATATTGAATAATCTCTTTACTCTTCCTCACAACAACAATAACTTGCATTTATATTGTGCCTTTAACATAGTAAAATGTCCCAAGTTGCTTCACAGGAGCATTATCAAATGCAGTTTGACACCAGGTCAGGCAAGGAGATATTAGGACAGGTGCTTGGTCAGAGGTAGGTTTTAAGGAGCATCCTAAAGGACGAAAGAGGGGTGGAGAGGTTTAAGGAGCTTAAGGTCTGGGCAGCTAAAAGCATGGCTACCAATGGTGAGTGAAAGAAGTCAGAATTGTATGAGTGCTGATATCTGGGATGGTTGTGGAGCTGGAGGAAAGTACAGGGATAGCGGGGGCAAAACCATAGACAGATTTGAAAACAAGGAAGAGAATTTTAAAATCGAGGCATTGCCAGATGGGGAGCCAATGTCGGTCAACAAGCACAGGGCAATTGGTGATTAATGCAAGTTAGGACACACGCAGCAGATTTTGGATGAATTTAGGTTTAGATGAGATCCGCTTGCTCTTTTCCTGCTTTTAAGCATCCTCTTGTGCAAGTTGCTTGGATCCATATCACCCCTCCCAATCTGATTCAATTCCCTCCTGTGCATTGTTATTTAGATACAAAGAGGCTGCAAAGAGATATAGTCAGGTTAAGTGAGTGGGCAACAAGATGGCAGGTGGAGTCTAATGTAGGGAAGTGTGAAGCACTTTGGTTGTAAGAATAGAAAAACAGAATATTTTTTTAAATGTGTGAAACTTGTAAGTGTTGATGTTCAAAGAGACTTGGGTGTGCTTATACAAGGAACGCAGAAAGTTACAGGCAGGTACAGCAAGCAATTAGGAAAGCAAATGACATGTTGGCCTTTATTGCAAGGGGATTGGAGTACAGGAATAACAAAGACTTGCAATAATTATATAGGGCTTTGGTGAGATCACACATGGAGTACAGTGTGCAGTTTTGGGTTGGAATTTTAAGACCCCCCCCCCCCCCCCCGCCAGAGGAGCAGGCTGGTGGCGGGATGCGGGGCGGTAAAATTGAGTGGGAGGTGGGGGCTGTCATTCCAAATGCCTTCTTGCCCCACTGCAATTTTACCAGGGGAGGCAGTGGCGAGAAACGGCCTGCCCGCCCCAGGCCAATCAAGGCCCTTATTGGCCAATTGACAGTATTTTTAAAATTGACTTGAAAACAATCATCATTGTTTGTTTCAGAGCATAAGTACAACTGGAGCCTTGAACGTGTTTAACAGTCTGTTTCTGCTCTTATCTGGATCATTTGGACTTACGCCTAGACACTGAGTGAGCCATATTATGTAAACGCACATTCTGGCGACACTGGTCTTTCAGAGATGCACTCAACATTGTGCTTTCTGCTGCCAAGATGGAAAAATGACAAGAACAAAAATTGTCTCCCTTCACCATTGCTGCATGCACACCATCAAAAGCCAAAAAGTGAATAACCCCTTAACTCTTTGAGTGCAACAACAGAATTTTGCACAACGGAAATAAAAACAGAAAGTGCTGGAAATGCTCAGTGGGTCTGGCAGCATCTGTGGAGAGAGAAATGGTTAACGTTTTGGGTCAGTGACCGTTCATCAGAACTGGCAAAAGTTAGAAATGTAAGAGGCTTTGAGCAAGTGAAAAGGAGAAAGGGGTAGCGAGAACAAAAGGGAAGGTGTGTGATAGGGCTAAGGGCAGGAGAGATTAAATGACAAAGATGTCATGGAACAAAGGGAAAGGGAGTAGTAATAGTTGTATTGAAAGACAAAGGATTGGATTTTGTTGTCCCGCCAATGGGAGCAGCGGTGGGTGCAGAAAATAGAGACCGCCCTGTGCGTTCACGGCGTCACCTGATGCGGGAGCAGGTGCTGGCGCCATTTTTAAAAGGCTGCCAGCCCTGCAGCCAGTTCAACAAAGTGCAGAGTTGACCCCTTCCCCCCATTCCCTATACAAATAGTGCAGAGTTGACACCTTCCCCCCATTCCCTATACAAATAGTGCAGAGTTGACCCCTTCCCCCCATTCCCTATACAAATAGTGCAGAGTTGACCCCTTCCCCCCATTCCCTATACAAATTGTGCAGAGTTGACCCCTTCCCCTCATTCCCTATACAAATAGTGCAGAGTTGACCCCTTCCCCCCATTCCCTATACAAATAGTGCAGAGTTGACCCCTTCCCCCCATTCCCTATACAAATAGTGCAGAGTTGACCCCTTCCCCTCATTCCCTATACAAATAGTGCAGAGTTGACCCCTTCCCCCCATTCCCTATACAAATAGTGCAGAGTTGACCCCTTCCCCTCATTTCCTATACAAATAGTGCAGAGTTGACCCCCTCCCCCCCATTCCCTATACAAATAGTGCAGAGTTGACCCCTTCCCCCCATTCCCTATACAAATAGTGCAGAGTTGACCCCTTCCCCCCATTCCCTATACAAATAGTGCAGAGTTGACCCCTTCCCCTCATTCCCTATACAAATAGTGCAGAGTTGACCCCTTCCCCACCTCAGTGGCACCAGCTTTCCCTGGACAGGAAAACGAAGGCGCTTGGGTGGCACACGTCACGCTGAAGATTGGGAACTGAAGGTATGTTCACTGTGGGTGACATTTAAATTAGCATATGGAAAGCAGGGTGTGTTGCAGAGCGGCGCAGGGGCTGCCACGGACATACCCCACCGCCAGGAAGATCAGGCACGGTAATCCCGGTGTTGGGTGCCATGGTGGCCGCTTCTGCCCCTATTCTCTGGCACCAGCGCACCCACCCCCCACCCCCGCCATGAAACCTGACGTCAGGCTGGGAACAAAATCCAGCCCAAAGTATTAGTCCAGAGAGAGTGTTAATGGCAGAATAATGAACAGCTCTGTCCAAAAGCAAAAACCTGAAAAACAAATTTACAACAGGCACATGGTTAAAAAAATAAAATAACATTTTAAAAAGTCAGTCATGCTCTGAAATTGTTGAACTCAACATTGAGTCCAGAAGGCTGTAGAGTGCCTGATTGGAAGATGAGATGCTGTTCCTCGAGCTTGCGTTGAGCTTCACTGGAACACTGCAGCAGGCCAAGGACAGAAATGTTGGCATGGGAGCAGGGTGGTGAATTGAAATGACAAGCAACCAGAAGCTCAGGGTCATGCTGTCAAGAATGGACCTAAGTCTATAATGAGATCTTCAGTGATTCAGTGTATTTATCTAATACAATAGAAGAATTTGTACATATAGAACACCATTTACATCCCAAAATGATTCACAACCTGTGAATGGCCTTCCTGCCCTGCGCCAATTGAGGCCCTTAACTGGGCAATTAATGCCCAATTAAGGGCGTCATCCTGCCGCCACTGCAATTAGCTGTACGGGAAACACAGCACGAGAAACCGTGCGGACAGCTTACCGCTCTGGGGTTGGGGGTGTGTTCCTTGTTAAAAGGCACTTAGTGCCTGAATTAGGGACCCAGTATTGCGAGGGGGGGGGACGCGCTGAGAGCCATCCCCTGCCCTTACTATCGACCTCCTACACCTCTCTTCCCCATGACCCTCACCCCATGAGACCCCTTCCACCCTGACCTACCTGTAGCCTGGGTCCAGTGCTGCTGCTGGGCCTTGGGAAGGTGCTCCGACGGCAGCAGCCACTGCCTCTGTGGTGGTGCTGCTCAGTTAAAGAGTTGCCAGCCTCTAATTGCCCAGCAGCTCTGGGTTCTTGATCCCATGGAAGGCCCACCACTGTCCACAAGTGCCGAATTGGCACTAGATTTGGCGGGCCTTCCAGAGAAGAGGCAACATGGGGTTTTTGGCGTTGCTTTTTCTGGATGTTGAGACCCCTGTTGTCCAGATAAAATCCCAGCTTCTGTCTCCTAACCAATTCTCTATCCAAGCTAATAGGTTGCCTCCATTTCGATATGCTTCCATATTTGTTAATGGTCTCTTATCTGGAACCTTGTTGAATGCCTTCTGGAAGTCCACATAAATAACATCCTTAGACACTCCCTTATCTACCACGTTAGTGACCTCCTCAAAACATTCAACTAGATGCATTAGATATGACTTATCCTTTACAAATCCATTCTGGCTCTCTCTCTGATCAGCTCATATTTGTCTAAATGCTCAGTCTGTAATAACAGATTCTAGTAACTTCTCCACAACTGATGTTAGACTAATAGGCCTATAGTTTCTTAGTTTATCTCTCCTACTCTTCTTAAATAATGGAGTGATATTGGCAGTCTTCCAATCCCAGGGGACAACTGTTGAATCGAGAGAGTTTTGGAAGATCATGACTAACACATCAACAATTTCCTCACCTACTTCTTTTAATAAGATGGGGTGGAAACCCTATGGTTATGGAGATTTTCTATCCTTAATCATCTCATTAGTTTCTACATCACCCTTTTTTTACTTTGAATCTAATTAGTTGATTTATGTTTAGTTTTCTTTGTATCTCTGGTATTTTATCCTCATCCTCTACTGTGAAGACTGGTACAAATCAGCTACTTCCTGATTTACAATGTCACCTGTGTCTGTCATTAAGGGGGCCCACATTACTCTTAGCCACCCTCTTTCTCTCAATATATTTGTAAAAACCTTTAGCCTTGCCCTTGATATCCCTTGCAAGCTTTTTCTCCGATTACCTTTATGCAGTTCTTACCACTTCCTATGCTTTTCTTTATATCTCACCCAGTCTGTGAGATCACTACTGTTTTTTGCCTGCGTATTAGCCCTTTCTTTTAGTTTTCTCTCGTTTTCTTTTATTATTCTTTCATTTGATGTGGGCACCACTGGCAAGGCCAGCATTTGTTGCCCATCCCTAATTGCCCTTGACAACTGAGTGGCTTGTTCACCAACGTTGTTTAATTACACAGCGGTATGTACACAACTCATATTCTACAAACTACTTTTCTGAACACGTCGTCCCACTGTTCACCCACAGATTTACTCATTAATGATTCTGTCCAGTCTATTGTGGTCAATTCCTGCTTCATCTTTCCAAAGTCAGCCTTGCCTAAATTTAAAACTTGGTTCGCCACTCACCCTTCTCCCTCTCAAACCTAATATCGAGTTCTGGCATATTATGGTCACTGTTAGCTAGGTGTTCCTTTAACATTAGATTACTGAATAATTCAGGCTCATTACTCATTACTAAATCTAAGACGATCTGTTCTTTTGTTGGTTCAAGAACATGTTGTTCCAGAAAACTGTCCTGACAGTGCTCAAGAAATTTGCTGCCTTTGGAGCTGTTTTGTTTCCCCCGCTCTGTCAAAGTTAAAGACTCCCAATATAATTGCTCTGTTTTTGTGTCTTTGATCTCTGCATTTATGTATCACACTACATCAAGTATCAGATACAAAACATGGCACCAATCAATACACCACACCCTTACAAAAGCAATAATGGTAAAACTGATTCTATGATAGCTGGTGGCCCAACATTTAGTGTAGTAGGTGGAATGACCAAAGCCGTTTTTGTCCACATAACAATAACTAATTTAAAGTAATTCACTGTAAGGTATCTGTTGCATTGCTGGAAAGAGATTAAGTGAGGGAGTCCTTAGGCAGGTTTTATTTATTTATTTAGAGATACAGCACTGAAACAGGCCCTTCGGCCCACCGAGTCTGTGCCGACCCATTTATACTAACCCTACAGTAATCCTATATTCCCTACCACCTACCTACACTAGGGGCAATTTAAAATGGCCAATTTACCTATCACCTGCAAGTCTTTGGCTGTGGGAGGAAACCGGAGCACCCGGCGAAAACCCACGCGGTCACAGGGAGAACTTGCAAACTCTGCACAGGCAGTACCGAGAACCGTTTTGTGCCCAATTCATTCTGGCTGTGAATTTCTAGTCACCTTTTATGTGCTTGTGTACATTTCATGCTGGAGCCCCCAATAAGGCTCCAGAATTCATCAATATTTAAATGACTGCCTTCTGCAATTTCCCAGTTTTTGTCCCATGGCTGCATTTCTTGCCTTCAAATTCCATTTTGAAAGGCCTCAAAGGAAACTCTTAGAGGAACAGGTAGTTTACGGTACCTTTTTTTAAACATTTTGTTTAACGATCTTTTTTCAGTGTTCCTGAAACTTTTTTTAATATGTGTATTTTGAAAGACAATTCATATTAATTCAATGGAGTAGATTTTCAAATTCCCGTCATGGGGAAATAAAAATCAAATGTCGGACAGCCGATGTGCAATGCCAGTTTTATGCCCAGGCAGCAGGTTGAATGTTACCCCTATTATATTAAATTTGCTTTAAACATCCCCAAAAGAAGATGGCTGGTTGTAAGTATTCACAGGACTTAAAAAACAACAACAACTGCGTTCAGAGGCTATTAGGGCTGGAGATGATTACAGAGATAGGGAGCGGTGAGGCCACGGAGAGATTTGAAAACAAGAAAGAGAAAGTTAAGATTGAGGCGTTGCTGTCCTGGAGCCAATGTAGATCAGTGAGAACGGGGTTGACGGGTGAACAGAATTTGGTGCGAGTTAAGGTATGGGCGGCAGAGTTTTTGATGAGCTCAAGTTTATGGGCTCACGGGTGAAGATGGGAGGCCGACCAGGACAGTTTTGGAATAGTCGAGTCTAGCAAACAAGAGGACAAAACGACAAATGAGAAAAAGTTCTTCCAGTGCCAACTTTCTCTGAAGCTCAGGAATCCACAAGGCACATAGGTGCAGACTCGGGAGAACAGGTGAAAGCAGTGTTAACGATGAGTGTTGGTTTAAATGTGCCCAAGTATAGTATTTTATGATTAAAATGTTACATGTTGAAAGAAGGCATGTGAGGGAGATCAACAACAACTTTCATTTATATAGCACCTTTTAGTAAAACATTCCAAGGTGCTTCACAGGACCGATATCAGACAACATTTGACACCGAACCACCTAAGGAGATATTATGGAAGATGACCAAAAGCTTGATCAAAGATGTGGGTTTTAAGGAGCATCTTGAAGGACAAAAGAGAGGTAGAGAGGCAGAAAGGTTCAGGGAGGGAGTTCCAGAGCTTAGGGCCTAGGCAGTTGAATGTACGGCCGCAAATGGTGGAGCAATTAAAATCAGAGATTCTCAAGAGGTCAGCTTTGGAGGAGGGTAGAGATCTCTAAGGGTTACAGGGTTGGAGAAGGTTTCAAAGATAGGGAGGGGTGAGGTCATGGAGTGACTTGAAAACAAGGATGAGAATTTTAAACAGGCATCAGAATGGTCTGCACCTACCATTAGGCCATCAAACATATCCTCAGGCCCTGGCACAACAACCTGGCAATGGCTGTGAGGAACTGGCTCCACTGCTTT
The DNA here is from genome assembly GCF_036365525.1 of Heterodontus francisci. Lineage (NCBI taxonomy): Eukaryota > Metazoa > Chordata > Chondrichthyes > Heterodontiformes > Heterodontidae > Heterodontus > Heterodontus francisci. The sequence continues at coordinate 60,689,004 of NC_090393.1, forward strand.
GTACACCACAGGACCAATTGGAGATCTACACCTTCTGCTGGTACAGGACCTACAGCGAACCTACACCACATCGATGGCACTGCCAGTGACAATCATGGTCATCAGTTCCCTCCAGGTTTTTTTACCCACCAGCTCCTGCCAGGCATGCTGCACTGTTGACATCTGGGAAGGGTGCTCCGGTGCGTGAGACAGGACTACCCTTCTCACAGCTCCCACATAGAGCAGCACCTCCACATCAGCAGGTATCAATCAGGGAGCTGCACCACTTCATCACTTCCCCACTACTCCTTGTCATGGCTCCACATTTATTTGGCCAACCACTGGGTTTTGCCAGCTATGTTGTGTGCCTCAACCAACTTGAGGCACAATATTTCAAGGCAGTGCTGCTGCGCTCTTAGAGCGGATGGGAACTTCATATATAAGGAGCAAGAGGGTAACTAGAGAAGGGATTGGCCCACTCAAGGACAAAGGAGGAAAGTTATGCGTGGAGTCAGAGAAAATGGGTGAGATTCTAAACGAGTACTTTGCATCGGTATTCACCGAGGAGAGGGACATGACGGTTGTTGAGGTTAGGGACAGATGTTTGATTACTCTAGGTCAAGTCGGCATAAGGAGGGAGGAAGTGTTGGGTATTCTAAAAGGCATTAAGGTGGACAAGTCCCCAGATCCGGATGGGATCTATCCCAGGTTACTGTGGGAAGCGAGAGAGGAAATAGTTGGGGCTTTAACAGATATCTTTGCAACATCCTTAAACACGGGTGAGGTCCCAGAGGACTGGAGAATTGCTAATGTTGTCCCCTTTGTTTAAGAAGGGTAGCAGGGATAATCCAGGTAATTATAGACCGGTGAGCCTGACGTCAGTGGTAGGGAAGCTGCTGGAGAAGATACTGAGGGATAGGATCTATTCCCATCTGGAAGAAAATGGGCTTATCAGTGATAGGCAACATGGTTTTGTGCAGGGAAGGTCATGTCTTACCAACTTAATAGAATTCTTTGAGGAAGTGACAAAGTTGATTGATGAGGGAAGGGCTGTAGATGTCATATACATGGACTTCAGTAAGGCGTTTGATAAGGTTCCCCATGGTAGGCTGATGAAAAAAGTGAAGGCGCATGGGGTCCAAGGTGTACTAGCTAGATGGATAAAGAACTGGCTGGGCAACAGGAGACAGAGTAGCAGTGGAAGGGAGTTTCTCAAAATGGAGACGTGTGACCAGTGGTGTTCCACAGGGATCCGTGCTGGGACCACTGTTGTTTGTGATATACATAAATGATTTGGAGGAAAGTATAGGAGGTCTGATTAGCAAGTTTGCAAACGACACTAAGATTGGTGGAGTAGCAGATACTGAAGGGGACTGTCAGAGAATACAGCAGAATATAGATAGACTGGAGAGTTGGGCAGAGAAATGGCAGATGGAGTTCAATCAGGGCAAATGCGAGGTGATGCATTTTGGAAGATCCAATTCAAGAATGAACTATACAGTAAATGGAAAAGTCCTGGGGAAAATTGATGTGCAGAGAGATTTGGGTGTTCAGGTCCATTGTTCCCTGAAGGTGGCAACGCAGGTCAATAGAATGGTCAAGAAGGCATACGGCATGCTTTCCTTCATCGGACGGGGTATTGAGTACAAAAGTTGGCAGGTCATGTTACAGTTGTATAGGACTTTGGTTCGGCCACATTTGGAATACTGCGTGCAGTTCTGGTCGCCACATTACCAAAAGGATGTGGATGCTTTGGAGAGGGTGCAGAGGAGGTTCACCAGGATGTTGCCTGGTATGGAGGGCGCTAGCTATGAAGAGAGGTTGAGTAGATTAGGATTATTTTCATTAGAAAGACGGAGGTTGAGGGGGGACCTGATTGAGGTGTACAAAATCATGAGAGGTATAGACAGGGTGGATAGCAAGAAGCTTTTTCCCAGAGTGGGGGTTTCAATTACAAGGGGACATGAGTTCAAAGTGAGAGGGGAAAAGTTTAGGGGGGATATGCGTGGAAAGTTCTTTACGCAGAGGGTGGTGGGTGCATGGAACGCATTGCCAGCGGAGGTGGTAGACGCGGGCACGATAGCGTCTTTTAAGATGTATCTAGACAGATACATGAATGGGCAGGAAGTAAAGAGATACAGACCCTTAGATAATAGGCCGACAGGTTTAGATAGAGGATTTGGATCGGCTTAGGCTTGGAGGGCCGAAGGGCCTGTTCCTGTGCTGTAATTTTCTTTGTTCTTTGTTCTTTGTTCTTAAACCGATATCCCGTCTGCCCTCTCAGGTGGGTGTAAAAGTTTCCAAGGCACTAGTTCAGAGAAGAGCAGAGGAGTTCTGTACGGCGTCCTGGCTGATATTTATTCTTCAACCAACAACACAAAAACAGATGATCTGGTCATATCACGTTGCTGTTTGTGAGACCTTTCTGTGCACAAATTGGCAAATTTCCTGTATTACATCAGTGGCTACACTTCAGAAGTTCTTCATTCACTGTAAAGCACTTTGGGACTTCCTAAGGTAGGTGAAAGGAGCTATTTAAATGCACGTCTTTCTATTACTCTTCCTGTGGAAAGTTTGAAATAAACAGCAGAAATTTTTGTGCCATTTTAATGTCTTAAAAAACTGGCCCCATATATAGCAAGTCAGCTTTTAAATAAAGGGTATATTTTCTTTCAAAATTAGCCTAACTATCAAATAATCAACCTTAACAAAGGACAATGAATAAACTAGCTAGGAAGAAGTTTCTTATATGACACTGTTCACATAATACAGTGTCATTTACGTCATTTAAAATGAAAAGTAAACAATTATTGAGTGACATTATTAAGTTTTTGTTGACAGGACTAAAACTAAGATTAAATTCCTTTTGAAGAGTCAAACTAAAAGGACGTGACTAAAAGCAGAATTACGATTATCTGTATCACTAACAGAAACCTGGATGGTATCCATAACTCATGGAACAAATGTTGGAAATTGAAACAGACGAGACATTCAAGGCCCAATTTATTATGTCTTGCGTCATTGTAAGCTGCATATAAACTAAAATTGCCATGTTGTCCTTTTTAATAGCATTAACTTTGTAAAAGGAGATCCCTAAAAGATTAGAATTAAAATGTGGAAAACAAAATTTAAGATTAAAAACTTTCCCAAGGCTTAAACTGGAACACAAGTAAAAATTGAAAACATGACTGATACAAGGGGGCAATTTTCCGAGTTTGTGCTATTGGTGGGGAGCTTTGCTCATGATTTCCCAAAGTGTTTGATTCCCTGCTGGTGGCATGAATCCGGAAAATCAGCCTTATAAAAAAAAATTTGCATATATAGTTTTTCATGACCTCAGGATGTCCCAAAGTGCTTTAAATGCAATGAAGTGCTTTTTGAAGTGTAGATACAGTTATGATGTGGCCAGTTTGCTCTCAGTAAGATCCCACAAACAGCAATGAGATAATGACCGGATAATCTGTTTTAGGTGGTGGTTGTGGGATAAATGTTGACCAGGACACCAGGGAGAACTCCCCTGCACTTCTTCAAAATAGTGTCATGGGATCTTTTACATCCACCTGACACTAGAACTGTTTGTCATGAAGACCATAAACAAAGTAGAGCTGCATCTGCACGACAGCTGTTGTTTCTCTGTAGGGTGGTTTCACTCTACACTGATGTTGGGTTAGTTAGGGTAAATGTACCTTTGCCCACCAGGGACTAATAATTGTGGGCACGATGGGTAAGGGTCAGTGCTGGGAGTGTCTAGGCGGAAAATGTGTCCATATAAATAAAGTACAGGGCCATTTACACTGCAACTATATTGTTGGTGTGAAGTGTAAATCCCTATCGACACCTTTACTTGCAGACTCTGACTCCAAAAACACCAGTTTCTTAGTGACAAAGTGAAGTAGTTGGCACTAACATGACAGCTGTAGTCTCAATGCAGCCCCATGGTTAAAATTCGAGGTCTACATTTAAGACTGAAGCTTCAAGAAAAGTTATCGTTAGGAACAAAACAATACGGTAGAGAGCAGTGCCAATAGTACTCAGAGAGAGTGTGTGTGAATTCTGATCCGCTGGAAGATTTATGACCTAACCAATGGTACCCATAAGTGAATGTAGACATATAGGGCAATGATTAATAGCATCAAGTGTCAGGAAACTATAAAAGGTTCAAAGCAAATTGGTCTGGATTTTAAAGACAGTGTGTCTTTTACTGACCAGTACATGCCATTTTAAAGACTTAAGAAAAAACAAATGTACACAGCTCAGACTTTAACAGCCCTCAGTGACAGTTAAAAGATGTTATTTTCTATAGACTTCAGTAGTGTACTAATTGAAACACTTTAAAGGGGGTTCTGCAACAAAGACCTCTGTGGAGTGATCGGGAGTTACGGCATTGCAGATTTTTTCACTCCTACCATTACTAATTCAGCACAGCCCAGTCGCGAAGGCTGAAATCTTCCTGGTCAGTGTATGGTTCAGGAACGAAAGATTCATTCTTCGAATCCAAATGTTGGGAAAGTGGGTTACCTTCAATCACGGATTGATTCTCATGCCAGTGAAGGTAATTCCGGGACAGCAGGAATCCCAGGGGAATATTCCAGCCTGCCGTTCGTCTAGCACCATTATGACAGCTTCTCTTCCCTCTTAGCTGCCGAATATCCAGGCTTTCATCTCGGACTACTGCCACAGAATACAAACAGCCACCTGGCAGACAGAACAGGAAGGAAGATTGTTAGATATCAGACGAAGGTCTACAACAAAAATCCTTTTTTATTCTTTCTATGAGGGGAAGAAATTTATGTACCTCAAAAATGGCCGATTAAATATTTTCTCAATTTGCTAATATCAAACACTGTCAAACCAGGTTTAGCATGGGTTTAGAACCACGTCATGGGTAGGATTTTTAGGTCCCACTGGGGGCGGGAATGGGCAGGGGCTGAAAACAGCGGCACGGCTGGCATGCAAGTTTCCCGTCGCCATTCCTGCCACCTGTGAGTTCCATCAGCACGGGGGAAGGCCAGCCCCGATTCAGCATTAAGGGCATTTAATCTAGCTAAGGAACTCATCAAGAGTTGTTGAGAGCCACTTTGGGATTTTGGTGGGTGCACAAAGGTTGCATGTTGGGTCAGGGCATCCAGGTGAATTTTTTTTTCATTTGTTTGTGGTATGTAGGCGTCACTGGCAAGGCCAGTATTTATTGCCCACCCCTAATTGCCCTTGAACGGAGTGGCTTGTTAGGCCATTTCAGAGGGCGTTTTAAGAGTCAAACACATTGCTGTGGGTCTGGAGCCACATGTAGGCCAGACCAGGTAAGGATGGCAGATTTTCTTGCCTAAAGGATATTAGTGAACCAGATGGGTTTTTACAACAATCAACAATGGTTTCATGGTCACCATTAGACAAGCTTTTTAATACCAGGTTTTTATTAATTGAATTCAAATTTCACCATCTGCCATGGTGGGATTCGAACCCATGTCCCCAGAGAATTAGCCTGGGCCTCTGGATTACTAATCCAGTGACATTACCACTACATCACTGCCTCCCCATATATGGCAGCAACACAGCGGGAGGCCTGTCATGGCCACCCCCTGAAATTAGGTGGGCCTGTGACAGAGAGAACAGAAAGTGCCAGAAATCCTCAGCAGGTCTGGCAGCATCTGTGTAGAGAGAAACAGAGTTAAAAGAGAGAATGGCTGAAAGGGGCACTCAGCCATAGGCCTACAGGTACCATCGGGTGTGCAGAGGTTGCAGGGAGAGTTTTCACTAGGTGCTTGGGAAGTGCAGTGGGTCGTCACTCTCCAGGCATCGAAGGGGCATAAGAGAAAGGGGTAAGGGTTCCAGACATTATTGGGAATCCAGCTGAGCGCAAGGAAGGCAACAGCTGGTAATGGAAGCGTGACTCTCACATTTCGGTTCTAGTGGCAATGAGGAGCAACATCCTCTGCAGGAGAGGCAGAACCCCAGGCATGAGGAAGGCAGTGGAGAGGGACGAGGGGCAGGAAGGCAACGGAGGCCATATCCCCAGCATAGAATATACCAGCAAAAACGGAGCTACCTTGAGATGTCAGAGAACCAGTGCTGCAGGTGACAGCGACTCTCCAGGCAGATGGTCACCGAGATTTGTGCCCTTGTGGCAGAAGACCTCACACTTCACAGCACTGTTGCCATGCTCTGCCAGTGGCCATCAAAGTCACTGTGGCCTTGAACTTCTTTGCCTCTGGCTCTTTGCAAGAATCAGCTGTGGACCTCGGTGACATCTCGTAAACAGCCCCACACCACTGCCTCTAACAGGGTACTGATGCCCATTTTTGTGAGAGCTGGACAGTACATTAATTTCCAGACAGTTGGGGCTTCGCAGGCACAATGGTCATAGAGTCATTTATGGCAATTAAGGAGGCCATTCTGCCCATCGAGTCCATGCTGGATCAGTGGGTTTCACCTCCATCGCTGGATTCCCCCAGGTGCAGGGCATCATCAATTGCACCCATGGGGCCATCAAGGCACCGAGTGACCAGCCAGTGACATTCATCAACAGGAAGAGCTTTCACTCTCTCAATGTTCAGCTGGTCTGCGACTACAACAAGAGCTTTATGCTTGTGTGTGCTCACTTTCCTGGCAGCTGCCATGATTCCTTCATCCACCAGCAGTCCAGGTGGCCACAGCTCTTCATTCCACCGCCCAAAATATGTGGATGGATTCTAGGAGACAAGCGTTATCCCTCAGAGAGATGACTACTCACCCCTTTATGAGACCCCAGAGAGAGCCACAGAGGCAGTACAACTGAAGCCATCTGCTCACAAGGACCAGATTCGAGCAGGCCATCAGGCTTCTGAAGATGTGGTACCGGTGCCTGGACCGGTCAGGTTGCACTCTCCAGTACACTCCTGCAAGGATCTCTTGCACGGCGGTGGTCTGCTATGCTCTCCATAACTTGGCCCTTCAGAGAGATATGGACCTTGAAGAGGGCGAGGCCCTGGAACGACACAGCTCATCGGAGGAAGAGGAGGAGCAGGACTTGGAAGAGGACGAGGAGGAAGATGCAGAGCAGAGGTGCCCCAGCTTCACAGAGAGCCATCAACATCAGGGATCATCTGATCCAAACACACTTCAGCTGAGCCCGTCTAACCCAGGAAGACAGCATGGTCTGGAACTCATTTTGAGCTGCCTGTAAGAGCACTTCCATTGAAGACGCTTCCTGTAATAGATCCACTCTTACCGCCAGTGAAGAATGCACGTCTGTCCAAAGGTTTCACAGCCCCCCTTCAAGGACCCTTGCTTCCCCTCACCACCTCCTCCCTCTTTTCCTGTCTCACCATTCACAACAACGATTAAAGAATGGAAGTCCTCATGTTTGGTGACGTGTCAATATTTACATAGTGTTGAAAAATAGAAGTGCACATTGAGAGATGAGGCAAACCCCAGTGAACCACTTAGTGCTCTACCCAACCCAGTGGCCTGCAGAGGCTGCTGCACCGGCATCAATGCATGAGCAGCCTTCATCACTGCTCCCTGCTGCAGGGGGGCCAAGAAGGTCAATGATGACGATGGCGCCTGTGAGAGGTGGCACCCTCATCCTCCTCAGTGACTGCCTCAGCCCTTCGTTGATGCTACGGATGGCTGGGGGGGAGGAGGGGGACGGGGGGGGGGCACCAGCTAGGGTGCAACTGGCATCCACTCCAAACATCTCTGCACCATCAGTGCCACTGACCTGTCAAGCCTAAGTGTGACATGCATTCTGTGCATGTCAGTGCGCTGCTCCTACATCCACTCCAAGTGCTGCCACATATGACGCTCCATGAGGTTGGCCACACTCTCCATAGAGCAGCTCATGCATTCAAAGCCCTGAGCCAAGGTTGCACACATTGGACTCCTCAATTCTCAGTCCCTGACCCCACACTGCCTCAGGGAACTCTGACACATGGGAACACATCTGTTGCTGCTGGTCTAAGTAGAGCCTCCTCTCTTGTGACTCCCAAGGCCCTGCATCTGTGCCCAGCTGAGCATGGTTGTGTCTGTCCTCCATCCTCCGAGGGGGACTTCCCACAGCTGCCTCTGCCTCTCTCACCTCCTTCTGCTCACTGGTGATGTGCTCATCACTCAGTGCCACCTTAGCTAATCGCAGGCGAGGACACACCAAGGTGTCTGTATCTGCGCTGGTGGAGGGTAAGATGTGCTTGTAAGATGTGAGAGTGCGAGCTCTAATGTCTCTGATGCCAGCACTTACTCTAGTGTGGACACAGGAGTCTGTGCTTCCCCTCCACATCAGAAGCTGTGAGAGGCACGAGAAGTGATCATGAGAAACTAGCTATGGAGAGCAGAAGCCTCTGCAGTGTGGAGGCTTCCTAATGCAGCTGAGGCTTTGGCATACTGTTGGACGAGGTGCACTGCACTCCGCCTCCTTCCTTTAGGATTTCAATATTTAGTCACCCTCTCCACCAGGAATGCCCATCTCACTTTCCCCAACATACTCCTTGGGGGCTGGGAGGAGGGGGGGGCGGTGGTGGGGGCATCCTGGCAATCTCCATGGCTCCCTCCTCCATGGCGATTATGATGTGCAGATGGGGCACTCCACCTCCTGTCAGCACCCTTTCTTGGGTGTTATAAGCCCTTTTCTCCCGCAAGGACAAGGCACTGCTGGCTTCTATGGCCAATGACATTGGCACATTAACATAGGAAGTTGCATGTATCAGTTGTGGCAAGTCGTCAACAGCGTTAAGGCTCTGAGCCTTGCTGAGGGGTCAGTAGCTATCCTGGGCACACATTGGTTCAAATTAGGAGCTGGGAAATTAAAAATGTTTCAATCGGGGTAGTGTAACAGTAAGTGTTGGAATGAGAGTATAAACATAGAGCAGGACTAGAGGTAATAATTACAATCGATTGTTTAAACAGGGAATAGTGGGATTTTGTTCAGATCATGGATGGGCAGCTGCAACCTGTTGCTTGCAATTCCTGCACCATGTAGGAACTTCAGGACACTTCATGTCTCCTGGGCGACCACGTGTGTCCAGCTGCTTCAGCTCGAGCTCAGGATTTCCAAGCTTGAGGGGCAGTTGGAATCACTGCAAAGCATCAGGGAGCAGGAGAGTTTCCTGGATCTTAGGTTCCACACAGGCAGTGAGAGTTCCGTATAGTAGGTGGGTGACCATCAGTAGAGTAGGAAGAGGCAGGAGCACAGGAGTCTTTGGGGTGTATGTCACTCTCAATTCCGTACTCATCTTTGGAGATTGCTGAGAGTGATGATACCTTGAAGGAGTGCAGTCCAAACCATGGCACTAATGGGCATGGGACTGTACAGGAGGGAGCAACAAAGTGCAGAAATGCAGTTGTTTTAGGCGATTCCATAGTCAGGGGGGCAGATAGGCATTTCTGTAACCATTATCATGAGTCCCGTATGGTATGTTGCCTCCCTGGTGTCAGGGTAAAGGACATCATGGAGAAGGTGCAGGATTTTCTGCAGAGGGAAGGGAGTGAGCCAGAAGTTGTGGTGCATGTTGGTATCAACGACATAGCAAGGGCAGGTATTGAGGTCCTACATGTCAGTTTTTCAGGAGCTAGGGAGGAGGTTAACGAGTAGGACCTCGAGGGTCGTAATCTCTGGATTACTCCCAGTGCCACATGCTAGGAAGAGTAGAAATAAGAAGATAGGGAGGATCAATGTGTGGCTTGAAGCATGGTGCAAGAGGGAGGGCTTCAGATTCTTGGGACATTGGGACCAGTTTTGGGGCAGGAGGCACTTTTTCAAAAGGGAAAGGTTGCACCTCAACAGGACTGGAACCAATCTCCTCGCAGGGAGGTTCACTAGTGTGGTTGGGGAGCATTTAAACTAAATTGCCAGGGGATGGGCACCAGCATACAGAAGTAGAAAAGAGGAATAAGGTACATAAGGTGAGAGTGTTAGACAGTACTACCAAGGTGCACAGAATACTGGGAGTGATAGATAGCACTACAGTAGGGAATAGTAAGTTATTAGGTGGGAGCAGAGTAGGGGAAGAAGTAATAAAGTCTGAATCAGGGTTAATGTGCGTGTAAGTGAATGCACAGAGTGTAGTTAATAAGATTGGTAAGTTACAGGCACAGATTGAAATGTGGGAATATGATGTTGTGGCTATAACAGAGACCTGGCTCAAAGAAAGACAGGATTGGGTGTTAAATATTCTTGGATACAAGGTGTTCAGGAAACTTAAAGAAAGAAAAAGGGGAGGAGTGGTGGTATTGATTAAGGAGAGCATTACAGTACTTGAGAGAAAGGATATCCCAGAGGGGTCAAGGACAGAATCTATTTGGCTAGAGCTAAGGAACAGAAAAGGTGCAATTACATTGCTCATTGTAGTCTATAGGCCACCAACTAGTGGAAAGCATGTAGAGGAACAAATTCACAAGGAAATTACAGAGAGGTGCAAGAATTATAGAGTAGTTATAATGGGGGACTTTAATTATCTGAATATAGATTGGGATAGTAGTAGTGTTAAGGATAGAAAGGGGCAGGAGTTCCCAGAGTGTATTCAGGAAAATTTTCTCCAGCAGTATGTTTCCAGTCCAACGAGAGAGGAGGCACTGCTGGACCTGGTTCTTGGGAATGAGGTCGGCCAAGTGGATCAAATATCAGTAGGAGAACATTTAGGAGACAGTGGTCATTGTATCATAAGGTTTAGGTTGGCTATGGAAAAGGACAAAGAGCAACTAGTGTAAGAATAATTAACTGGGGGAAGGCCAACTGCAATGGGGTAAGAATAAATCTGGACCGAATAAATTGGAATCAAAATTGGCAGGAAAAACAGGAGCTGAACAATGGGCCACCTTTAAATAAGAGATAGTTCAGGCACAGTCAAGGTATAGTCCCTTGAAGGGGAAAGGTAGGGAAAACAAATCCAGAGCTCCCTGGATGACAAAAAAGATAAAGATGAAGAACAAGTGTGCTTATGGCAGATGTCAGTTAGATAATACAATGGAGAACCAGGCTGAATATAGAAGGTTCAGAGGGCGTGAAAAAGCAAATAAGAGAAGCAAAGAGAGAGTATGAAAAGAGACTGGCAGCTGACATAAAAGGGAATCCTAAAGTCGTCTATCGGCATATAAATAGTAAAAGAGTGGTAAAAGGTGGAGTAGGGCTAATTAGGGACCAAAAGGGGGATTTATGCATGGAGGCAGGGGGAATAGCTGAGGTATTGAGTAAATACTTTGCATCTGAATTTACCAAGGAAGAAGATGCTACCCAGGCCACAGTGAAAGAGGAGGTAATTAATACACCAGCAGGATTTAAAATTGTTATGGAGGAGGTATTAGATAGGCTGTCTATAGTTACAGTTAATAAGGCACCAGGACTGGATGAGATGCATCCAAGGATACTGAGGGAAGTGAGAGTGGAAATTGCAGAGGCACTGACCATAATTGTCCAGTCTTCCTTAGACTCAGGGGTGGTGCCAGAGGACTGGAGAATTGCAAATATTACACACTTGTTCAAAGAGGATGTAAAGATAAGCCCAGCAACTACATACCAGTCAGTTTAACTTCGGTGGCGGGGAAACTTCTAGAAACAATAATCCGGGACAAAATTAATAGTCACATGGACAAATGCGGGTTAGTTAAGGAAAGCCAGCATAGGTTTGTTCAGGGAAAATCATAATTAACTAACTTGCTGGAGTTTTTTGAGGAGGTAACAGAGAGGGTTGGTGAGGGCAATGCTGTTGATGTGGTGTACATAGACTTCCAAAAAACATTTGACAAAGTGCCACACAACAGACTTGTGAGCAAAGTTATAGCTCATGGAATAAAAGGGACAGTAGCAATGTGGATATGAAATTGGCTGAGTGACAAGAAACAGAGAGTAGTGGTTAATGGATGTTTATCAGGCTGAAGGAAGGTTTGTAGTGGAGTTCCCCAGGGGTCCATGTCGGGATCATTGCTCTTCCTGATATAGATCAATGACCTTGGTGTACAGGTCACAATTTCAAAATATACGGATGATACGAAACTTGGAAGCATTGTGAACTGTGAGGAGGATAGCGTAGAATTTCAAAAGGACGTAGACAACCTGGTGGAATGGGCAGACAAGTGGCAGATGAAGTTCAATGCAGGGAAATGTGAAGTGATTCATTTTGGTAGGGAGAACATGGAGAAATAATATAAAACAAAGATTACAACTCTAATGGAGGTGCAGGAACAGGCGGACCTGGGTGTATATGTGCATAAGTCATTGAAGGTGGCAGAACAGGTTGAGAGACTGGTCAATAAAGCATACAGTATCCTGGGCTTTTTAAATAGGGACATAGAGTACAAGAGCAAGGAGGTTATGTTGAACTTGTATAAGACACTAGTTCAGCCTCAACTGGCGTATTGCGTCCAGTTCTGGGCACCGCATTTAAGGAAAGATGTGAAGGCATTGGAGAGAGTGCAGAAAAGATTCACAAGAATGGTTCCAGGGATGAAGAACTTTACTTACGAAGATAGATTGGAGAAGTTAGGATTGTTTTCCTTGAAAAGAGGAGCTGAGAGGAGATTTGATAGAGGTATTAAAAATCATGAGGGGTCTCGACAGAGTAGATAGAGAGAAACTGTTCCCACTCGTGAAAGGATTAAGAAAGAGAGGGTACAAGTTTAAGGTAATTGGCAAAAGAAGCAATGACGACATGAGGAAAAACTTCTTCATGCAGCAAGTGGTTAAGATCTGGAAAGCACTGCCAGAGAGTGCAGTGGAGGCAGGTTCAATTGAGGCATTCAAAAGGGAATTAGATAGTTATTTGAAAAGGAAGAATGTACAGGGTTATGGGGAGAAGGCAGGGGAATGGCACTAAATGAATTGCTCGCTCAGAGAGCTGGTACAGACACGATAGGCCAAATGGCCTTCTTCTGTGCTGTAACAATTCTGTGATTCTTCCCATGTTCAGGGGCAGCATACTCCTTCAGGTGCCTCAGATGGAGTGTCTGCTGGAGGTTGAAGACCCAGTGTTCTGTCATGAGGGTCTGGCGTTACACTCACCTTGCCAGAGTGAAGAAGGTCATTGAACCTTTTCCGTCACTCCAGTTCCTCCTGACTGCACTTAGTCTGCTAAAGTTATCAGCAACCTCGATCCATGCCTGCTTGGTTTGGGAGGGTGGCCTTCTCCTGCCATGCTGCGGAAAGAAGACCTTCTTCCTCTTCCTCACTGCCTCAAGGAGAACCTCCAGGTCGGCACTGGCGAAGCAAGAAGCAGCCCTGCCCTGGGTAGCAGCACTCTGCCTTTCCTCTCCCATCTCTGCTGCTTCAATTCCCTCAGTAAAGCAACAGCCACAGTAATGGCTGCTGTGGTCTGTTTAAATCGGGCCTACACTTGCTCAGTCCCACTTCCCTCCCCGCCCCCGCAGCTACTAATTGGCTGGTGAATCTGCCCTCTGCCCTACAGCCAAGTAGCAGGCCACCTCCATGAAAGCTTTCCCCCCCGCTCCCCCACCCCACCATCACTCCCCCCACCCCCCCGCACCACCCCACCACAACCCAGGGTGAGATTGGGACCTGGAGAAGGTCCTAATGTTGCTTTCCTAACCCCAGAAGGAAAATCAGGGCCCATGTGTTTTAATCTACTGTTCAACGATTTGACTTAAATTACTTAGTGTGACATTTTCTATTTCCTAGACCAACACCTCTGATGGTTTCCCCATAATAACATTACCAATTTAGTACCAAATGATTGGCACCTCTAAATAAACGGTGACATGCTCAGATCTTGGGTTTGATCTATGAGGAGACTCACAGGCTGCTGAAGGTTTTCCTGGAGGATGTGATCAGGATGCAGTCGCCTACACTGAACACGCCAAACACAAGATGGTCACCGCCATGGATGTGGTAAAAGCTCTGAAACGGCAGGGCCGCACTCTCTAGGGATTCAGTGGCTGACCAACCCGACCCTTTCTCACAAACACACTGCAAGGAACTCACGAGTGTTTATGAAGGGTAGCAAGGACAATCCAGGAAATTACAGGCCAGTGAGCCTTACGTCAGTGGTAGGGAAATTATTGGAGGGGATTCTTCAGGACAGGATTTACTCCCATCTGGAAACAAATGGATTTATTAGCGAGAAGCAGCATGGTTTTGTGAAAGGGAGGTCGTGTCTCACTAATTTGATCGAGTTGTTTGAGGAAGTGACGAAGATGATTGATGAAGGAAGGACAGTGGATGTTGTCTATATGGACTTCAGTAAAGCCTTTGACAAGGTCCCTCATGGCAGACTGGTACAAAAGCTGAAGTCACATGGGATCAGAGGTGAGCTGGCAAGATGGATACAGAACTGGCTCGGTCATAGAAGACAGGGGGTAGCAGTGGAAGAGTGCTTTTCTGAATGGAGAGATGTGACTAGTGGTGTTCCGCAGGGATAAGTGCTGGGTCCTTTGCTGTTTGTAGTATATATAAATGATTTGGAGGAAAATGTAGTTGGTCTGTTTAGTAAGTTTGCAGATGACACAAAGGTTGGTGAAGTTGCGGATAGTGATGAGGATTGTCAGAGGATACAGCAGGATATAGAACGGTTGGAGACTTGGGTGGAGAAATGGCAGATGGAGTTTAATCCGGACAAATGTGAGGTAATGCATTTTGGAAGGTCTAATACAGGTGGGAAGTATACAGTAAATGGCAGAACCCTTAGGAGTATTGACAGGCAGAGAGATCTGGGCGTACAGGTCCACAGGTCACTGAAAGTGGCAATGCAGGTGGATAAGGTAGTCAAGAAGGCATAGGGCATGCTTGCCTTCATCGGTCGGGGCATAGAGTATAAAAAATGGCGAGTCACGCTGCAGCTGTACAGAACCTTAGTTAGGCCACACTTAGAATATTGCGTACAATTCTGGTCGCCACACTACCAGAAGGATGTGGAGGCTTTGGAGAGGGTACAGAAGAGGTTTACCAGGATGTTGCCTGGTCTGGAGGGTAGTAGCTATGAGGAGATGTTGGATAAACTCGGATTGTTTTCACTGGAACGACGGAGGTGGAGGGGCGGCATGATAGAGGTTTACAAAGTTATGAGTGGCATGGACAGAGTGGATAGTCAGAAGCTTTTTCCCAGGATGGAAGAGTCAGTTACTAGGGGACATAGGTTTAAGGTGCGAGGGGCAAAGTTTAGAGAGGATGTGTGAAGCAAGTTTTTTTACACAGAGGGTGGTGAGTGCCTGGAACTTGTTGCCAGGGGAGGTGGTGGAAGCAGGTACGATAGCAACGTTTAAGAGGCATCTTGACAAATACATGAATAGGATGGGAATAGAGGGATACGGACTCCGGAAGTGCAGAAGGTTTTAGTTTAGACAGGCATCATGATCGGCGCAGGCTTGGAGGGCCGAATGGCCTGTTCCTGTGCTGTACTGTTCTTTGTTCTTTGTTGCAGACTGTCACATTCCAAGGTCCAGGACTACATGCTGAGGGATGCACTATAGCTTGGGGCAGCCACCGCAAAGGCTCAATGGGGAAAGGCCACTGCGTAAGGTCCTCCCACCATAGTATACTGAGGGGCTAGAACCTGTGTAAAACACTTGGGCTGTATGCACCAGAGAATGTTTGACATGAAATGTAAATGTACTTTGTAAATACACCCTGTATTACTAAGTGTAGTGAGGCACCTCATGTACTGTATTGGAAGAAACTGATCCCTCTATTGCGCTTTACATAATGTCAAATTTGAATTGTTATGTAATGCATTTTACAAATTTTATGAATAAATCATATTTTTGAAAATAAACTGCATGGAACTCACCATCCTGATACATTTCTTTTGCCACAACAGTGAGATCATAAAATTTAGTAGCAGTGTAGACATCGCCAGCATCTAATGAAATCGCGTCCGCTTTGTTTCCCTGCAAAATGAGCAGATTGTTTAGAAATCATTTGGGTGTAAATTTGTCTCGGGCAGTGGTGTAAATTGGGCAGTATCAGATCAGCTGCCTGATATTTACTTCCACTGCAGTTAATGGAACTGAATATCAGGCCGATCCAATGCCCTCCGTTTTGCCCCCACCTGAGATGAGTTTCTAACCCAATATGTCGGAACAGCTATCGTTTATTAATTAATGTCAGTCTCTGTTCATCAGGTAGCAATTTTGCTTCTGTCAAAAGATTGCGGATTCAAGCCCCACTCATGACTTGAGCACAGAATCTAAGATGACACTTTAAAGCAGTACTGACAGAGTGCTGGTTGCTGAAAGTGCCACCCTTCAACTGGGCCACTGAACAAAGTTGCTGTCTACTTGCTTCAATGAATATTAGAGATCCCATGGTGCCATTTGGAGAGGAACAGGAAGTTTGCCGTAATTCCAAACCAGTTGAAACCAGTTGGTAAAGTCAAGTGGTCTCAACTGGTACTCTGAAATAAAAACGAGAAATGCTGGAAATACTCAGCAGGTCTGGCAGCATCTGTGGAGGGAGTTAACATTTCAGAGCAGTGACCCTTCATCAGAACTGGAAAATGTTCGAAATGTAATAGGTTTTAAGCAGAGGGGGTGGGGCAAGAGATGACTCACTGGATGCATCTGGGATCACTGGCAATCTTAACTGGTAATCACTTGGTATTCCCAGTTGCCCAGTTGACTTTAACTGGGACCATTTGGGCTCATCTGGTACCAGTTGGCTTGCCGACTGGTTCATCTGGAAACAGTTGGCAGACAAAGTGGAGCTGGTTGACATATAGCTGCTTCAACTGAAACCAGTTGGCAGGCAGAATCTTTGAACTGGAAAATATTACCGATGTCAATCCAGTTGAATCCAGCTTTGTGAGAAGGTGTAAAATATGTTTGAATTTATATTCTGATTAAAAAGGTGGAAATATATTTAAATTCATGGTTTAACTAGAAAGACTGTAAAATATATTTAAATTCATGAAAAGGTTTTTTTTGATAGGATTGTTGTATTAGTTTTTAAAGATGTTAGGTGGAATTTTGTGCTGGCGGCAGGGGTCTCAACGTCAGGGGAAACCGACATCGAGATCCCCGTGCCGGCTCTTGTATGGAAGACTGGCCGAATATAGTGCCAATCAGGCACTTAACTAGACAACGGCAGGCTTTCCATACGATTTAGGACCCTGCCGCCAGAAGTCCCAGCCTTGCAGAGCTGCCGGCCAAACAGAAGCTGCTAGCTGCAGCACCACCGCGGAGGCAGTGACTGCTGCTGTAGCTGCAGCCACCAGACACCGAGGAGCAGCAATGGAACCAGGCACAAGATAGGTCAGGGTGGGCGGGGTCTCGTGGGGTGAGGCTCGCGGAGGAGGAGTGTTGTGGAGGTGGGGGGGGGGTGGTCGGCAGCAAGGGCAGGGGGTTAGACTTCAGCAGGCCCCCACTTCTCGATGCTGGGTCCCTCGTTCAGGCACTATGTGCCTTTGAACGAGGGCCCCCACCCCCCAACTCCGGAGCTGGGAAGCAGCCCGCACGATTTTTCATGCTGTGCTTCCGTGCGGTGACAGGTCTGCCCGCTGCATGGGTAATTGCGGCTGCAGCAGGAAGAGGCCCTTAATTGGGGGTTAATTATCCAGTTAAGGGCCTCAATTGGCGAGAGGTCAGGAAGGGCGTCCACAGGCGTTCCCGCCCCAGATAAATTTCAGCGGACCCCGCCACCATCCTACCCGATTTTATGCTCTCCCCACCTCCAAACCCGCCAAGGCAAAGATTAAAATTCCACCCTTTGTTTCTGTTGCAAGACACTGCCATTAAGTCTGGGGTGAGATTTGGAGAAGCCAATCAGGTTAGAAAAAAAAGTATCAACTGTTATAAGGTCAGGAAGGGCAAGACACACAGAATTTACAATTTGGTACATAAGCTCTGAAAAAAGATACAAAAAAGCAGGGTGACAGAACAGGCAGAGACAGAGACACAGCAAGAATCACAGAAGAAGATTCACACAGATGAGGAAGCCAGAGTAGAAGATATCAGAGAAGGATTGAAGATAACATCACCTGTGTCCAGGCAGCTTCAAGGAGGAAGGGTCAAGAGCAGTTTATCTACTATCACCTATTACGTATTTTTTTAAAGTATTTATTCTGTTTGCACTGAAACCATTGTGTGTTGCCCCTTTGTCTTGTCCAAGAACTCAGTCATCCAGTGAACCGTCAAAGGTCTAAATGTAATTAATGTTTACGTTTTGTATTTTGATTACAGCTTTAACTACTGTGTTCACTTATTTCTTGATCTCGGCACTGTGTTTAATTTGGTTTTTGCTATTTAACTATGTTTAGTGTTTTTCTGCATCACAATAAAATTTGAAATGAACAGTGCAGTCAAGAGAGTTTTTATCTTCACTGCACGCCCACAGCACACACCACATAGGTAATTTTCACTTGTTAGTGGTATTTATATGAACACTTTTCACTAGTTAATACTCTGGTCTCAAATGGAACGAGTTGAGCCAGAAACCAGTCTAACTGGTCACAATATAACTGTAACCAATATAATTTTCAAATGGGACAAAGTTCACTGGTCTCAACTGCAGCAAATATAATTTTCAACTGGGACCAGTACAACTGGTCCAGATGTCCCAATTTCCATGGTCAGCTGGTTCAAGTGGACCAGTTACAACTGGTTTGAATTAATGTCCCTGCCAATATTTATTGCCTCAAACACCACCAAAAGCAGAATAACTGGACACTCATCTTAATGCTGTTTGTGGGGTCTTGCAACGAATCAAATGGCTGCTGCATATCCCTAAATAACAGTCAATGCTACAAAAGTAATTTACTGTATGTGCAGCACTATAAAACATTTCATAGAGGCATAATAAGGTGCTAAATGTAAATACAGGTGTTGACTTTAGTAAGGAAACATGCACCGAAGGCCTCATGATTGACCTTTGCTTTCTTACCCGTATCTTCCTGATGCAATCCTTTGTATTATGTGCTTTAATGCAAGACAACTTGGTGAATGAATTCTTTGTTGTGGGAGGTAATACTGCTTGGAGTGCCTTGGAGAGTTCAGCACATTTTCTCTGTTCTGTGTCAGATAAGTTGCACCACCTGAATTTCTTTGCTGCAAGTTGAAAACCAGTATTTATATCAGGAAAAGCTTAGGTTCTGATTCTATTCAAAATAGGACAATGGATCTTCAGTGGTAACATATAGGTTGGGACAACATAGAGGCTGGAGCGAGTCATAGGTTAAACCTGGTTCAAGGGCTGAGGCAGTCTGGTCCCCACCTTTTACCCAGTCCAAAATTGAACAAAGTGACACTGTGACATATGTAAAATGGGTCCTCTCACATCTATCAAACTTGTCCACTTGTGCCTACATGAAGTCTGATCCATTTGCACACGTGCACAGTATATTTTTAAATACAGGAGTCAAAAATCATGTATTTATTCCCCAGTTTTATGCCATGAAAATTAAGTGGTTCCATCCCTGAAACCAGATTGTCCTGTACAGAACCCATTTTCTATTCGGCATGCACGTTGACACACCGGCCTCTAATGATTCCAGGGAGGAGGAAGACCGTAAATGGCCAAAGAACCCAGCAAGGCCAGGGATGCAGAGGTCCTGCCGATCTTAACAGTGGGACCTCATGAACATCTTGTAGCTCTGCCTCCCACCCGGTAGCCTGCCAAACGGGCAACCTGATGGCAGGCGGGATGGAACACTAGCGGCCGGAGGTCGCAGCCGGAGATCATGGGGATAGTCCACGGCAATTGGTAGGGTGGGGAAATCGGCAAGTGATCAGAAATAGGGGAAGATGGACAATCAGGAGGAGGTGGAGGTCAGCATCTGGTGAGGGAGAGTGATGGGTGAACCTAGCAACTGGGGGGAGGCTGAAGGTTAGGGCTGTGTGTGGGGGAGGCTGGTTATTGGGGCTGGGGGAGGGGGAGATTGGGACTGGGGGGAGCTGGAGCACGGGACTGGGGGTTGATGGGGGAGAGATCAGGACTGAGGAAGGGGGTGATCAGGAATTGGGGTCGGGGGAGATCCTGGCTAAAGGATGGTGAGATCAGGGTGGGGGGGAGGAATGATCTGGGTTGGGGGAGGATGGGGATCAGGGCTAGGGAATGGGGAGATTGGGACTGGGGAAGGAAGAAATTGGGGCTGGGGGTGGAGTGGCCTGGAGGCTGGAGGCTTCCTCGAGGGGCTGATAGGAGCACTGCTTCTATTCCTGGCGCACAAGGAATGCTGAAACAGCCTCCTGGCTTGTGGAGCTGGCAGTTCCAGCCTCTCTGTCACTGCTGGACAAATAAATGGCAGTGGGCACGTGCACCGCAGGTTGGGGTTGTGTTCCATGCATCACTATTTTTGAGAAGCACCCCCGCGCCCACTCCCCCACCTATCATGGAAGGGTTAATGTTGAGGCTATTATGTCAGTCAATGAGTTGGAAGCAGGATAGAACTGCAGAATCTCTGAACCTATGACTGAAACTACAGCATACAGAATCTTCCGAGTACAACAGGATTTCTCCAGCAAAATGCAGTGAGTGCAGGATAGTTACATAACACAAATTTTGTACGTAAATTCAATCCCAGTGATTTCAGCAATGCAGTCTCCAGGTGTGATTGATGGGGGAATTACCTCCATTCTGGCCAGGACCTGTGGTGTCACTGAATGCAGTCTTTTTTTCAGATGTATGACATATGTGCCAATCCATCATTGAACAAAACTACTGAGCAATCTACACTTGTACAGTGTCATTTTACTGAACATAGAGTGCACACTCTTTCCCCATATGGCCACTTAACTAATTCCAGGGAACTTTGGTGCAGTTGACAGCTCTAAGCTTTAGAGATGCCCAAGTGTGTGCAACAGCACCACTGAGTTTAACCAGCTAGAATCATACCTAAGCCTAGGGGCATAGAATCTACTCCTACTTCATCACCTTACTATCATAGTTTTGGATTACAGGGTTATCTGGAGCTGAGTGGGGAGAATCCCAACCAAGTTGGCCAGTGGATCATCAATAACACCCCAGGTAGTGCAAACCTGCCTGCTTCAGGTTTCAGATGACTGAGTACTACAGAGAACTGAATTGGTTCTGAACTTCCATCACCAGGTATGTCAGCTCGGAGCCACCTCAACCCCAAAGACACTCCACCAGCTTCCCCTCAATAAGCAGAATCACTTGTTGGGAGTGCTTCACACAGACACCGTAAACCACAGAATTTTGCTGTCCCTGTTAACTAAGTGAGAAAAATGGCATCAGAACCCATTCTTCAGGAGGTTATTGAACATAAACATTGTCAGATCAGTATATGACTTACATGTTGCTTACAGGAAAATACATTGGGGGAGAGGGGGGTGGGAACAGCTGTTGCAGCTTTCCATGCATTGGGAATAGTGTGTGCTTGAGTGTCAGGGAAGTTGGGGTGCATCCCTTGTTTGGATAAACTGGGGGATCTGCCCACACTGGATTGGTGGCTAATGTATGCTATCACATTGTCCTAAAATAGAGCTTGGGTAATATGTAGACTGTTATGTCCATCTACTGTCAGGTTCTGTGACCATCACATCTGATTTGTCTAATTGATCTGAACTCTGAGCTGCCTCCTTAAAACACAATCCAAAAGGTACACTATCCAATAGGATCTATCTTACTAGTTGGTGCTTTTTGCATGGAGCTTCGCTCACTGGAATGTGGGAATTTGGACATGGAGGACTGTAGATGAAAAATCCTGGTGGGTCCAAATTTCCAGTATGCACTCCTGGTAAGTGAGCATCAATCTATAAAATATACCCATGCTATGTGAGCAGATAGAGTTTGTGCACCAGAGCCTTACTATTTATTGGCAGTGAACATCAACTGTGACAGTAATTGGTGTAAGGCTCCAAGGGTGAGCTTATAGTCTGAAATGAAGTGTTTTTGTAGTGCTTGATGTGTATAGGTAATTAATAGCTGTCATATATGCATCATAGGCAGTAACGACCCTGTAAAAATGAAGCTCAAGTTGTTTATCACCGTTTTTATCCGTGTCAGTTGCAGCTCAGTGGTAGCACTTTTGTCTCTTAGTCATTCAAGTCCCACCCCAGAGTTGAGCACAAAATCTAGGCTGACAGTAGGCAGTACAGAAGGAGTGTAGCACTATCAGAGGTGTCTTCTTTCAGATGAGACATTCAACCAAGGCCCCTCCTCTCCTCTCTGCTGGATGTAAAAGATCCCATGGCACTCTTTAGAAGAAAAGCAGAGGAGTTCTCCCCCTGTAAGTTGTTGGCTGTAAAGCACTTTGGGATGTCCTGAGGTTGTGAAAAGCGCTATCACAATACGAGTTTTCTATCTTACCACTCAGCCCACTCCAGCTCGCTTAAATGAAGTTGAGGATAATGAAAACTGCCTTTGTAAACATGTCACACTGTCATACTTAACCAGGACAAATACCCTCTTTACTGCCAACCCCAGGAACCATCAGGAGAAGGGTGGCAGCATATCCTAGGCAGCAGCGACAAGCACACTCTTTCAAAGGTTGGAGGGGAAGAGCTGAGTAGTGGGTATCCCTCCCTCTCTTCAGCCTCATGAGATTAATTAGTAGCATATTAAAAGTATTGCATATGGCACACCCTTCCTGAAAACATTAGTATAGTTTTATGAGTCATGATTTTTGAGTCACACTTTGTATGTTAACATTTATGCAATGCCAATGTTTGTGCCAATATTCTCAATGTCATCCATTTGACAACATCTGGCTGCCATGTTTCTTTAATATAAAGTCTCATCGGCCTCCAGATAATGGGTGGCACTGTTGTGTCTACTGTCATGTGTCCTACATCTTCTGCCTCTGCTTGCTACAAAACTGAGGGCTAGAATTTAGGATATCATCGAAAAATGTAAGGAAACCAATGTTTGAAATAATATGAATTTAGTATATATTTAAAACACCTCTGGTTCCTTTCCAGTTTATGCCTGTAACACTGGCTTTATCTCACTTCTCCCTGTTTAACTCCCAGTTCTGCCTGTGGTTCTGATCCCATTATATTTAGACTCTGCAACCTCCATCCATACTTTAAATCTAAAGTTCAGCTCTTGCCCTGCTTCCCACCTCCCCCCGCCCCCCGCCCCCCCCCCCCCCCCCCACCCCCACCCCACCGATTTCCACTTCTGGCCATCTTCCACCTTGGCAACACTTTTAAGACTTGCCCAGTTCACACCTCAGCCCATTTCATCACCATTAAGCCTCTGCTTTTCTGCTAATATGCTCTCTTCTCCTGGTTCTGGTTCCGGTCCCATTCTTGTTAGGAGCAAATGCATAACCCACCCCAATGCTTTCAGATCCTGGGACCTGTCTCCTCAATGCTCTCAGATCACAGATCCCTGAAGCCTCTAAGTCTCACAATCTCTTGTTCGTGTCGGTGTTGCTGTTGAGACCACCCCAACCATTCTAGACAAACTGAATGTTCACCTTTTCTGAGATTCTTCCTGACCTCTTCCTTCCCCAAGATGCGCTTACCCTCTTCATGCCACTGAAACACCCATTTTTTAAGTGTTCCACGATCCCCTTCTCCATTTCCCTAACATTTTCGTCCTCCTCCTTCAAACGTTCTCAATCAGCTTGGACATTCTGACAACCCTACCACAGCCTCAATGTGATGTTAGATTCAAAGTAGGGAAACACTTCAAACAGTCGCAGTGCATTCAAATGCACTGGAGGAAAAGACAGAAAAAGCATTTTTAGAACAGTTCTGTTTTCTCTTTGTTATAGCAGGATAATTGTTTCCAGAGCATACAATCTATATTTATCACTGTGCCTAGACTCAGGTAGATACATGAACAATCATCAGCGCAGTACTTGTACTGGAGAATAGAGATGTGCTTAAAAATCTGCCTCCATTGTTCGTATTACACAATTAAATAGCACTGGAGGAGTGAATGGAAAGAATATTGACTTTGAAAGGAATAACACAATTAACACTTAAACTCCTGAACGAAGCAGGCTGCATTATGTTTGTCCTGTGCTAACAGGAAAACTGTCACTGTATATTGTGTTACTGGAATAACGCTCAGTTAATTGGGATTTAGGTTTCCCACATTCACTTATGGCAGTTGAGAAAAATGTAAAATGTTCGCAACACACCGAATGCTGCAGATACTTTAATACACAGGACATAGTCCTTTTTTAATATACTTTTTCCCATGTGTTTTTTTAGGGGTGATCTCTTTTTGACACCTCCCCCTCTCTTTGTTTTATATTTTTCCTCCCTTTATTTTTTCCCTTCTGGGACTGATAGCACAATCAAAAGATCAAGCACATAGCTTGCCACAAGTTCCCTCCCTAACCAACCAGTAGGCAACGGCACAAGCTGCCTAGGTGTGACTCTCTCCCTTCAAGTTTTTCTTTCTCACTGCCTCCACACAATGCTTCTCTGCTTTACAGAGCTTAGATGAGGAACAGTTCAGATTGGGGCTCTCTGACCCACACCTGTCCCTGTCCCTCTGCACTGAATGGCGTTCAGAATTATGAGGGGTTTTGATAGAGTAGATGGGGAGAAAGCGTATCCACTTGTGGGAGGGTCAATAACTAGAGCTCACAGATTTAAGGTTACTGGCAAAAAAATTCCGAGGGGGAGATGAGAATTTTTTTTTCACACTGAGTTTTTATGATCTGGAATGCACTGCCTGAAATAGTAATTTCCAAACGGGAATTGCATATATACTTGAAAATGACAAATATGCGAGGCTAAAGGGAAAGAGCAGGGAGTGGGACTAATTGGATAGTTCTACCGAAGAACCAGCACAGACACAATGGGTTGAATTATCTCATTCTGTGCTGTGAGATTCTATGATAATGCCACTGCACTATCTAAAGAAACATCAGGCCAGGTACTGCCCAGAATGAGACTCAACCCTCTGTCTATCCCAGCTCCGTAGAACCTAGTATGTTAAATCTCAACTCCACTGCAGCATTCCAGCAAATCTCCCTTTAAGTCAGTGAAAGACAGAAAGATTTGCATTCATAATTCACAATCTCAGAATATCCCAAAGCCAATTAAGTACTTTGAAGTGTAGTGACTGTTGTAAAGTACATTGCCAGTACATTTCACAGTGAAGTGCATTACAACAACAGCTTCTATTTCTATAATGCCTTCAACATATTAAAATGTCCCATGCACATCTCAGGAGTGTTATAAAGCAAAATTTGACACTAACCATATAAAGAGATATTAGAGCAGATGGCCAAAAGATTGGTCAAATAGGTAGGTTTTAAGGAGTGTCTTAAAGGAGAAAAGTGAAGAAGACAGGCGGAGAGGTTTAGGGAAGGAATTCCAGAACCTAGGCACTGTAGGCATGGCCACCAGTGGTGGAATGATTAAAATCAAGGATGCGCAAGAGGACAGAATTAGAGGAGCACAGTTAAATTGGAGATTTGTGCGACTGGAGGAGATTACAGAGGTAGGGAGGGGCAAGGCCATGGAGGGATTTGAAAACAAGAATGAGAATTTTAAAATCAAGGTGTTGTTTAACCAGGAGTCAATATAGGTCAGCGAGCACACGGGTGTTGGGTGAACAGGACATCATGGGAGTTAGAACATGGCAGCAGAGCATAGGATGACCTCAAGTTTACGGAAAGTAGCGCATAGGAGGCTGGCCAGGTTTGCATTGGCATAGTCAAGTCAAGAGGTAACAAAGGCAGGGATGAGGGTTTCAGCAGCATGGACAAAGTCGGGCACTGTTACGGAGATGGAAAAAAGCAGTCTTAGTGATGGCGTGGACATGCAGTCAGAAGCTCATCTCAGGATCAAATATGACACCAAGGCTGCGAACAGTCTGGTTCAGCCTCAGACAGTTGCCAGGTAGAGGGATGGAGTCGGTGGCAAGGGAACACAGTTTGTGGTGGGGACTGAAGACAATGGCTAGTATATTACATAGGGTAGTGTTGTTGTTGTTCTAACCCTAATCCCAAAAGACCATAGGCATCTCTCTCCATTACAGACAGGCAGTTGATAATGTATACCTTGAGGGGCACCACTCCTCAAGCATGGGCTAAGCGAGGAGGCAGGCCTCCATGAACTACCAGTACCAGCATGGGAATTGAACCCACACTGTTGCCATTTTTCTACATCACACCCTAGCCAACTGAGCTAACCAACCCCCACCGGGTAGCGTATTACCACTACATTACACAGTGAAATATATTACCAGTACTGTCTAGCATGTTCCAGCTGTACAAGTTCTGAATAGCAAACTTACCCAAAGCAATTGCAATAAAAAAGATTAAAACTATTGCTCCTTTCATGGTGGAATCTCTAATGTTGCTCTTCACTTCTCACAACCAATCTCCACGCTCCTGTGACTGATTCCAGCAAATGCAAAGTGCAGCACGAGGTACGACTCAGATAGAGAGCTGCACGCATTCCACCAGGATGCAAAAGGCATTCTAGACTGTACCTGGCAACGACTGGGTCCAAAGCAAGTTTAGGGGTGGGAAGTAGTGCCCTATCCTTCACTGAAAAATGACATTCAGAAGCTGTCGGTAACTCGATTTGAAATTACAAATCTTCATATGGAAATAATTATCTTTCTTTTTCTTTATTACAACCAGACTGTGGTCAGAAGTTGAAAGGGATGGAAACTGGTAATATTGTATGCACTTGTCAAAATCTCAGCCTTTTAACTGTTTCAGGACAATGGTTTCCAATTACAACATATTTGCTGGATACAAAAAAAAATATTTGTCAAAGAAAGTTCAAAGCTCTGCCAACCCCCTTCAAAGTTGGTAACAGCAATACTTGAGGTCAAACAGGTGGAAGGTTCCAGGTTCAAAGGCTTCAAGAAAGAAGAAAGATTTCCATTTTTTATTCCACTTGGTACTTTATACACCTTTCTGAAGTGCCTCCTTTCAAGGCAGGTGTGAGTTTTTCCTAATCATTCCGTACAACTCATTCCTCTGACACTAGGGAGCTTCTCACAACCTAGCCAGGGCTTGGATGCTTCTCTTATGCCTTGAGGACCAGAAGTGAATACTGTAAAGAAAGAAGAAAAGCTTGGATTTATATAGCAGCTTTCACAACCTCAGGTTGTCCCAAAGTACTTTACAGCTAATTAAATACCTTTACAGTGTAGTCACTGTTGTAATGTAGGAAATGAGGCAGCCAATTTGCACACAGCAAGATCCCACAAACACAAATGTGATAATAACCAGATATGTGATAATAAGTAATATTGCTTGAGGGATAAATATTCACCAGGATACTAGAGAGAACAGGGAAGATCAGCCATGATCTCATTGAATGGCGGAGTGGGCTCGAAGGGCTGAATGGCCTACTCCTACTCCGATTTCCTATGTTCTTGTGTTATGTAACTCCCCTGCCCTGCTTCGTAATAATGCCATGGGATCTCTTACGTCCATCTGAGAGGGCAGACAGGAGCTTGGTTTCATCTGAAAGAAGGCACTTCTGACAGGTACCCCTGCTCTGGAGTGTCAGCCTGGATTACGTGCTCAATTCTCTCGAGTGGGACTTGAACCCAGAGCCTTCTGACTCAGAGACAATTTGATGTGTTTCTGGAGATTCACAGAGGGTTAATGGATGTGGTGAAAAGGCAGTTGATCGTTCTTAAAGTTGAGAAACGTCAACATTTATATTTATATATACGCCTTTGATATAGTAATCCGTCCCAAGGAACTTCACAGGAGCATAAATTTGACACTGAGCCATATAAAGAGATATTAGGGAAGATGAACAAAAGCTTGACCAAAGGGGTAGGTTTTCAGCAGCATCTTAAAGGAGGAAAGAGAGGTTTATTTTATTCATTTACAGGATGTGTACATCGCTGACAAACAATGTTCCTTCGAAGCAGCGTGAGTGCACAGTCACACAGCAAACCAGAACCTACCACATAGGGGACAAACAGGCCACACACAAGAAATGATCCATATGCAACTGCACAGTAATCTTAAGGGCACCATGCAGTGCAACAAACGAGCCGTGCACAGTGAAGAAAATTAGAGGGAACATTGCTGACAAGGCCAGCATTTATTGCGCACCTCTAATTGCTCTTGAGAAGGTGGTGGTAAGCAGCCTTATTGAACTGTTGCAGTCCGTGTGGTGAAGATACTCCCACAGTGCTGTTAGGTAGGGAGATCCAGAATTTTGACCATGCGACAATGAAAGAACGACAAATATTTTCAAGTCAAGATGGCGTGTGACTTGGAGGAGAACTTGCAGGTGGTAGTGCTCCGACATCCCTGCTGTCCTTATCCTCCTAAGTAATAGAGGCCACAGGTTTGGAAAGTGCTTTCAAAGAAGCCTTGGCGAGTTGCTGCACTGTATCATGTAGATGTTACACACTGCAGCCATGGGTGAACCTGTGGTGGAAGGAGTCAATGTTTATGGTGATGGATGGGATGCCAATGAATCAGACTGTTCTATCCTGAATGGTGTTGATATTCTTGAGTGTTGTTTGAGCTCCACTCATCCGGTCACTCCTGGTGCCTTGTGGATTGTGGAAAGGCTTTGGGGAGTCACTCACTGCAGAATTCTGACTTGGTCCTGTAGCCACAATATTTATGTGGCTGATCCAATTAAGTTTCTGGTCAATGGTGACACCCAGGATGTCGATGGTGGAGGATTCAGTGATGATAATACAGTTGAATGTCAAGGGTAGACTCTCTCTTGTTGGAGATGGTCATTGCTTGGCATTTGTGTGGTGCGAATGATACTTACCACTTATCAGCCCAAGCCTGAATGTTACCCAGGTCTTTTGCATGCAGGCATGAACTGCTTCATTATCTGAGGAGTTGTGAATGGAACTGAACATTCCACAATCAGCAGCGAACATCCCCACTTCTAACCTTATGATAGGGGGAAGGTCATTAATGAAGCAGCTGAAAATGGTCGGTCCTAGGACAAGGTCCTGTAGTGATGTCCTGGGGCTGAGATGATTGGCCTCCAATGGCCACAACCATTTTCCTTTGTGCTAGGTATGATTCCAGCCAGTGGAGAGATTTCCTCTGATTTCCATTAACTTCAATTTAACTAGGGCTCCTTGATCCTGCACTCGGTGGTCAAATGCTGCCTTGATGTCAAGGGTAGTCACTGTCATCTCACCTCTGGAATTCAACTCTTTTGGCCATGTTTGGACCAAGGCTGTAATGAGGTCTGGAACTGAGTGGGCCTGGCAGAACCCAAACTGAGCACTGGTGAGCAGGTTATTGCTGAGTAAGTGCCGCTTAATAGCACTGTCAACAACTTCTTCCATCACTTTGCTGGACTGATGGAGTGGTAATTGGCTAGATTGTCCTGCTTTTTGTGGGTGAACATCCCTGAGCAATTTTCCACTTTGTTGGATAAATGCCAGTTTTGTAAATACACTGGAACAGATTGGCTAAAGGCACGGCTAGGTCTGAAGCACAAGTCTTCAGCACTATAGCCAGGATGTTGCTTAACTGGGAGCCAATGTAGGTCAGCGAGCACAGGGTAAAGGGTGAATGGAACTTGGTACAAGTTAGGACATGGGCATGAACGACCTCATGCTTACGGAAGGTGGAGGATGGGAGGCTGACAGGTCTGTGTTGGAATAGTCAAGTCTAGAAGTAACAAAGGCAGGGATGCGGGTTTCGGCAGGAGATGAGCTGGGCAGGGATGGAGTTTGGCGGCATTACGGAGGTGGAAATAGGCAGTCTTAGCGATGGCGCAGATATGTGGTCAAGCACACGAAGACCAACACAATTTTAGTCAAACCAATCAGATTACAGGAAATGGAAGAACACTAATGAGAAGGCCAGCTTGTAGTTTCAACTGCAGGAGACTGGATTATCAATGAAAATCAGCCAAGATTAGCTTTATCCATCAGCTAGAAAATCATCTCATATCACTACCAAGCAGTCTAAAAGCATAATTATGAGCAACTCCATTCACAAGGTTCTGATTCTTCAATTCACATAGAGATTTTTCCACTTAAGGAGAGTCTAAAACTAGAGGCATCAAATATAAGATAGTCAGGAGAAACTTCTTTCCCCAGGGAGTGTTTAGAATATTGAACTTGATCCCACATGGAGTACTGGTAGAGAATAGCAGAGATGCCTTTAAGGGAAAGCTAGATAAGTGCATGAGGGAGAAAGGGATAGAAGGATAAATGAGGTATCATAGTGGGAGGAGGCTCATGTGGAGCAGAAACACCAGCATAGTCCAGTTGGGCAGAATTGGGGAATTGACCCTAGTATTGTAAATGTGGCCAAACCAATGATTGTATTTGTAGGAAGAGATAAAATAAAAAAGATCCCATGGCTCTTATTCCTGATCACTATCCAATGGAAAAGCAAAATACTGCAGATGGTGGAAATCTGAAATAAAAAGAGAAAATGCTGGAAATACTCAACAGGTCTGGCAACATCTGTGGAGAGAGGCTATCCAATGGCATGTGTCTACTTTTCTTTGTATTGGGTGGCTACAAACTCCTTTGAGCACGTTACATTTTAGAAGTCATCACTTACATTATGCTGGAAATTTGCCCCAACGACCTGACAAAGATTTGAACAGCCTGTTTATTTCAGTGCATGATGTGTTCCAGATTGCTGCACGGCCACACATATGCACATCGCAGAGGGAATGTTGGTCCATGGTATGAACCTGTGATCTTTGCCTGAGGACAGGATGAGGCTTGGCAATGATGTTCTTCACTGTCAGGTAGCCTCCCGACACACTGTCCAGGTACGCACATGAAGAATGAACCAAATTGACTTCGTAGGTGCCCTTCGAATTGTATTATAACATGAGCTGTGCAGCATCTTCAATGAAAGGAGGGAGATGGAAGAGAAATAACATTTCCAAATTCAGATTAGAAAATCATATTTACCCTTATGCTGATCCTGCACATAGCCAATAAAATAAAAAAGGGGATGTATTGAATAAACTAATCAAACTCAAAGAGGATAAAATCCCTCATCTGGATGGATCGCATTTATACATTTTAAAAGAATCAAGGGAAGAGATAGCAGAGGCATTACTACATATATTTAATAATTCATTAGAAGGTGTAGTGCCAGAGGTCTGGTGGGTAATTAACATAATATCTATTTTTGAAGAAGGGGGATAGCACATGCCCAGGGAATTATAGACCAATCAGCTAAGCATCGGTGGTAGGAAAAATAACGGAATCCCTACTAAAGGAGAGGATAAAACAACATCTAGAAATGAAATTGTTTGAGGAGATAACAGAGAGCATAGACAATGATAATGCAGTAGATGTAATTTATCTGTATTTTCAAAAGGTGTCCCGTAATAGACTAAAGAATAAGGTCAGAGAATGCAAAGTCAGGGGACAAGTGGTAGAATGGATTCCGAGCTTGCTTCAAGACGGAAAGCAGAGTCTGGGAGTAAAGGCTAGTTATTCAGAGTAGCAGAAGGCGGGAAGTGGTGTTACATTAACAATTTGTTCTTTGGAATCAAAAACACAATTTCTAAATTTGCAGATAATACCAAATTGGATGGGATAGACAATACTGAGGAGGACGGCAACAAGTTACAGGAGGACCTTAATAAGCTTGCAGAATGGGAAAATAATTGGCAACTCAAGTTCAACACAGATAAATGTCAGGTAGGAAGAATAGGGAAGTCACTTATTACTTGGAAGGTGCAAGTCTAGGCAGGGGAGAGGAACAAAGAGATCTGAGTTCAAATACTCCAATCACTAAAAATTGAGCCACACATTAGCAAGGCCATAAAAAAGAAAACCAAACACTAGCGTTTATTTCTAGAGGGATAGAGTTGAAAAGTAGGGAAGCTATTGAACTTTGGTAACACCACGCTTAGAGTGCTGCATGCAGTTCTGGTTACCATATTATAAAAAGGATTTAGAGACACAGGAGAGGATGCAGAGAAGATTTACAAGGATGATACCAGAAATGCAAGGGTATACATATCAGGAAAGGATGAACAGGCTGGGATTCTTTTTCTCTTGAAAAAAGGCTGAGGGGTGACTTAATAGAGGTCTTTAAAACTATGAAAGATTTTGATAGAGTGGATAGAAAGAGAATGTTTCCTCTTGTGGGGAAGAGAATAACTAGATGCCATCAATATAAGATAATCCCCAAGAAATACAACAGGGAATTCAAAAGAAACTTATTTACCCAAAGAGCGGTGAAGAATGTGGAACTCGGTACCACAGGGAGTGGTTGAAGTGAATAGTGTAGATGCATTTAAGGGGAGGCTAGATAAGCATATGACGGAGAAGGGAATAGAGGGTCATGCTGATAGATTTAGATGAGAAAAGATGGGAGGAGGCTCCCGTGGAGCATAAACATCGGCTTGGTCTGGTTAGGCTGAAAGGCCTGTTTCTGTGCTGTATATCGTATGTAAAACCTTCTCATCTAAAGATTCTCTATAACTGTTAATTTCAAGTTTAATGTTTTTAAATAAGAGGAAGCCAATTAAAGAGGATACAGATTTAAGGTAATTGGCAAAAGAACCAAAGGGGAAAATTAAAAGTTTTTTGATGCAGCAAGTTATTATGATCTGGAATGCACTGCCTGAAAGAGTGGTTGAGCAGATTCAATAGTAATTTTCAAAAAGGGAAAGAGTAGATGAGTGGTTCCAATTCAAAGTTCTTTCACTGCCATGATGGGCTGAATGACCTCCACTTGTGCTATAAGATTCAATGAATAAACGTGATTTGGATGTGTGTCCTTTTCTGTGAGCAGTGAGAGGAAAGGTTAGGTAGTGATATTTTACTTTCAAATAACTATGGGATCTCCCATAGCATTGCTCATAGATCAACACCTTTATAAAATAAATTGAAGATATAACTAAAAGGGGAAAGAAGAGACCTACACAACAGCACTGAGGTGACTGGGTGAGGAGCTGTGGTGAGCTGATGTGACCTCACATCTGGTGCGGTACAGGTAGCTCTCCTTTTACATCTAGGTGTCAGTTGTGGCTCAGTAGTAGTGTGCTCACCTCTGAGTCAGAAGAGTGGGTTTAAGCCCCACTCCAGAGACTTGAGCATGTAATCTAGGCTGGCAGTACTGAG
Organism: Heterodontus francisci; assembly: GCF_036365525.1. Taxonomy (NCBI): domain Eukaryota; kingdom Metazoa; phylum Chordata; class Chondrichthyes; order Heterodontiformes; family Heterodontidae; genus Heterodontus; species Heterodontus francisci. The sequence goes on from NC_090393.1 coordinate 60,721,840, forward strand.
GGAATGCTGCACTGTCAGAGGTGCTTTCTTTTGGATTAAATAGAGTCATTTACGGCATAGAAGCAGGCTATTTGGCCCATTGAGTCCATGCTAGCTCTCTGCAGAGAAATCCAGTCTGTCCCACTCCCCCTCCCGATCCCTGTAGTCCCGTAAGTTTACTTCCTTCAAGTGTTCATAAAATTTCCTTTTGAAATCATTGATTGTCTCCACTTCCATCACCCTCGTGCACTGTGAGTTCCAGGTTATTACCACTTGCTTTGTAAAAAAGTTCTTCCTCATATTCCCTGCCCATGAGCTCTCATAGGTGGCTGTAAAAGAACCCATGACACTATTTTCAGAGCAAGGGATTTCTCCCTGGTGTCTGGACAATATTTCTCGGACAATCTGGCCATGGATTTCATTGCTGTTTGTGGGAGTTTGCCGTGTGCAAATTGGTTGCAGCATTTCCTATGTTATATCTCAGCCGAAAGCCATCACTGGAGTGTCAATATAGATTTCATGCTCATGTCTCTGGAGTGGGATTTGAACTCGCAAAAATGCTACCAACTGATCCCTGGCTGATACCTTTATAACCAGTCCTGAAACTGGAAAGTACCCGAAAGTGACTGCGGGAAGTTACGTGATGCAACTGAAGGACAACAAGGGGTTAACTCCTTGTTTGAGATTCTGCTGAAGTTACAAGTTTCGATGGAAACAGCATTCACATAGGCCAGTCAAGAATCAAGGGTGCAATAAGCATATGCGTCTTGCAACCATAATAGAAGAAACCATAGATAAGTTACAGCACAGAAAGAGGCCATTCAGCCAATTGTGTCTGCGCCGGCTGAAAAGAAATTAGCCGCCCAAACTAATCCCACCTTCCAGCACCTGGTTCGTAGCCTTGCAGATTACAGCACTTCAGTTGCAGGTCCAGGTACCTTTTAAATGAGTTGAGTGTTTCTACCTCCACCAGCAAAGGGATGAGCGCCTGATGACCTTAAGAACCAGACAATGGAAGCAGATGGGCTCAAGTAATGTGTAAATCTAAAGATTGAAGAGGTGTGAAAGACTGTTCTTCCTGAAATTGATTATCAGAAGGAAATAGGTGACTGTCTTTCGCAGAAATTCTTTTTTTTAAAAAAAGGAATATCAAAAATGGGGACATAAATTGCCAATCAGAACTAAAGGTTTGGAGCATTGCCAAATTTGGAGACGAGATGGCCAAGCCAGCAGCAAGAAATGTATAAATGTACATGGAGATCGGAGTATGTTACTATTCCTGCAGACCGTCAAGGAAGGTCAACTCCACTGAGGGACCTACAAACACCATCAGTGGGAAGATTGTAGTATTAAATTAGGAAATTAAGTTAGGAATATTCATATAAGCGATTGTAAATTATCAGAAGAAACTTGTCTCACTGGTTATTCTGTTCAAGTCATACATTTGTAATTCTGGTGTCACAAACTTGAGTGTAGATGGGACGGGGGGAGGTGGGGGGTCGGGGGTGTCTTTGACTGAGGAACAGAATCCCCACACAACCTCCTGTAAAATCAAAGAGTTTGCAGCCCTACTTGAAACTGGACACATTTTGTTTTGTGAAGGTCCTTGTTGTTTTCCAAACTCATGGGGATAGAACATCTGGTCGCAGATGTTGCAATTCAGTTGACCCAGATATACAAGTTTCTATTCCAAACAGCAGATTCCAATCTGCCAGATCATTTTCCATTGTACAGAATTGATGAGCTAAGAAATATTTAATGTTCATCCAGGATTAAGATTTGCCCAAATTATTGTGTGCATGTGCCAGACACCAGATTGTGCTTGTGAATGTGAGGATGATCAGAGTGTCAGCAATGCTTAATGGCACGAAGGGGAACTAGTAGTTGAGTTAAAATGGCATCTTATGAATTCCCTTGATTGCCAGTGGGTAAACCTGCTGGATTGAGTGGGACAGAGTCAAACAAAGCATGAAGTCTAATAATTACTTGATCTCAGCCAAGGCTTTGTTTGGGGGGTGCTACTATCGGCCTAAAAGCCACTAGACTAGAGAGGGGAAAATCAACTATTTCCATTCCTTACTGCTATCCAGCGATATTACATAGAATTACGTAGAAAATACAGCACAGAAACAGGCTATTCTGCCGAAATAGACTGTGCTGATGTTTAAACTCCCAACAAATTTCCATATATCTCATCTCAGCCTTTCAGCATATCTTTCTATTCCCTTTTCTCTCATGTACTCATCCAGTTTCCCTTTGAAAGCACCTAAGCCAATTGCCTCAACCAATTCATCTGGTAATGAGTTCCACATTCTAACCATGTTTTGAATAAAGAAATTTCTCCTTATTTCCCTATTGGATTTATTAGTAACTATCTTGTATTTATTGCCTTTAGTTTTAGATTCCCCCACAGGTGAAAACAGTGGGCTGAATTTTACCAGCCCCTCGACACTGTGGGTCATGGCAGGGTTGGGGGCGGTGCTCGTAAAATTCAGCAGGGAGAGCCGACCAATGCGAGAAGGGCCCACCGCATATTACTGGCGGCGGGGGTACCTCGGTGCAGTGGTGGGACCTTCATCTAAATATTTAAATGATCAATAATAAGATGTAAATTAACTTACCTGCAGATGGCGGCCGTCCCACGCCAATTTTATGACCTCTGAATGCAGCTCGTGTGCTTTCAGAACTCCGTAAGGAATAAAACTTTCAGGGCAGGAGGGGTGGGGGTGGGGGAAAACAATTTTTATTGGCTGTGGGGATGGTGGGAAGGGGTTGAAGGGCAAAAGTTAGAAGGTTGGGGGGGGGAAAGGTCGAGAAGGGAATAAGTAGGTTTTGGTAATATCGGGCAATAAAATAACCATTGGGGGGTTTGGCGAAGGGCCTCCATCTCCTAATTATTTATTTTTTTTTAAATCGTGCATACTGTACCTTTGAACATTTAAATCTCTGCTAAGGGCTTAAAGCCCTTTAAAAATGGAGCCGGTGCCTGTGTGATGGCACTGGACGCCGTTGCCGGGGATGTGGCGGCCGCACCCTATATGTTATCGGGGGCTCTGCCCCCTCCATTGAAATCAGCCCCCATGCAAAATATCTTGGGGGCTGTGCGGTGGCACTTCCATGTCGGAAGGCCGCTGAGCTCTCGTCGCGTCGCCGCAGAGCGCAGCACACTGATAAAATTCAGCCCAGTATCTCCACATCTTCCCTGTCCAACCCAGTATGGAGAGCAGGACTGTGAACAGTACTCTAAGTGTGGCCTGACCTGGGACCTATACAAGTTTAACAATCTTCGCTACTGTTTGAATTCTGTACTTCTGGAAATAAATCCGTGTTTTGTTTGCATTTTTAATTGCTTTGCTAATCTGTGATGCTGCTTCAATTTGTTCACCTATATCCCTTTGCTCTTCTGCCCCATTCAGTTTTTTTATTTCTGAGGTGTAAATGATGATTCCATTTTCCCTACCAAAATGTGTCACCTTACATTTATCTATATTAATGTTTATTTTCCATTTAAATGCCCAGTCTGCAAGTTTTCTTATATTATGTTGCATTCTTCCTCAGTGTTATCTCTACCATGCAATTTGGTTTCATCTGGAAATTTTAATATTGAGTTACTTATTCCTAAATCCAAATCATTCATGTAAATTATGAATAACTGTGATCCCAGTTCTGATGCTTGTGGAACACTGCTTTCTATCTTCCTCCAATCTGTTTAGCCCTACTTTCTGCTTTCTATTTTATAACCAATTTGCTATCCATTGTACTTGAACTCCACATGCCCTAAGCTTTCGCATGAACCAATTGTGTGATACCTTATCAAAGGCCTTTTGAAAACATGCGCAGGAATATGTGTATGTGCACAGTACTGGGACTAAGTGGATAACTCTTCCAAAGAGCAGGCACAATGGGCCAAATGACCTCCTTCTATGCTGTATGATTGTATAAAATCCTAAATCTCAGCACCAAGATCTGTTAGTATCAGCAAACTGAAATATACACAAAGTGGTGTAGAGTTGTGCTACTGGATTATCAGCCCAGGGATTGTGAGTTCATAAACCCACCAAAATAAGTTATGGAATTGAATTTAATAAATCAAAGCTTCTAGACCCTAATGAAGCTATCCCCTAATAAGAATCAGCACCTTCAGAGAAAAGGGGGAACTGAGTGAATAGGAACAAGGAACATCTAGGGAGATGCCAGACCATGATCTTTAGAGGCAGGAGTGCAGATAGAAAAGGTCATAAAAAGACAAATGGGATTCTGGGTTTTATTCAGAGGGGCATTGAATATTATAATAAGGACCTAGTATTGGTTGGCCACAGTTGATAGTATTGGGTGCAGTTCTGGCCACTCCATTACAGGAAGGATATTAGAGCTGTAGAAAGGGGATAATACCAGGAATGGGAGGTTTTGGAGTAAAAATTCCCATGTGCCACTCCTCAGCATGCACTGGGAGAAAATATTGCAAAATTGCTCACTCCTGGCCAAATGGCTTGTACAACTGAGACTGGGGTTGTGTAACTTTGGGATGCTCACAAGGGATGGCCCATTGGGATTAGTTATTAAGAAAGCCTCTAAAAGAGCCTCTAGAAATTCAATGACAGAGCGCGCATTTAACAGGTGTAAAACAGACACAAAAACATCCAATACAGTGGGCCATGTGTGTGCGTACAATCTGAGTCGGAAGTGTGCTGCCCACCGTATTGGTATAGGTATCAAAAGAGATGTCCAGCGCCTGTGCCTGAAACATATTCAAATGAAGTTGGAGCTGCTATTGGTGGTTATGTAGAAATGTAATGGAGCCATTACAGTGTCTGTTAGACTGGGGAAGAGGCCAGGCACTTTTGTGTCAGGGCGCTGCTTTGCTTATTCACCAGCTACTTTGTGCTATCTACAAATATTTATTCTTTTAATTGGAATTGACTTTTTTTGATCTGTTATTCCTTTCAATGTGTTATAGGAATATCAAGAGGAAGGATCTTGCATCACACTTGATAGATTCTGCAGATATTTCCTTCTAGGGGAGGGATTAAAATTTTAAAATGAGAATCAGAAACAAAAACAAAACTATGACTTTTTTTTAAAAGGGCAGCAATTCCAGTAAAATTCAAGTGAAACTTTTATAACACACACAGTAACAGGCAGTGTTCAATATTCAGTCCGTTAACACCTATTCTGTACTAATGCTTTGTCTTTCAACACACCATTAACATATTGTTTGCCTTTGCTCCATGACCTTTTGGTCAGCTATGTGGCCTTGTCCAATCTGCACCTTCTCCTTTGTTATCTCTTGCCCCACCCCCACCTCACTTGCTTATAACCTGTGACATTTTTAATATTTGTCAGTTCCGAAGAAGGGTCACTGACCCGAAACGTTAACTCTGCTTCTCTTTCCACAGATGCTGCCAGACCTGCTGAGTGGTTCCAGCAGTTCTTGTTTTTATTTCAGTAACAGGCAGACTGTTTAAAAGATGCATGCAAAAATCATGGTCAGAGGAAATGTACCCTTATAGTTGTTTAGTAGAACAGAACTTGAGTATTGCTGAAAATAGAGACATGTTGTTGAAGATTTTCGTCTTGCACTCATCAGGACAAGCGCAAGAATAACCAATGTAAGGGAAAACAACAACTTATACTGCATGAGAAGAGAGTGCTGATTGGTTGGCAAGTGAACTCTGATTGGTCGAGGTGTTGCCATGGCGAATGCACCAGTTTATGGTGACTGACAGTTAATTGCCAAGCTTTGTTTAAAATTTAAACCAGACACCTGAACTCTGATTGGTCAAGGTATTGCCCTGAGGAACGAACCAGCAAATGGTTGTCACTTATTTTGTTCAGTTGAAACAGCCGCAATGTTTGTACATATTCTTTCTGTCTGCAAAGAACAGGGCCCTGTATATTAATGTATGTAGCTTCCAGTACGTGGAAATGCACCACACTGCGAGCCCTACTGATAATCTTAAATTGGTTGTCAGCTTCATTCTTAGCACACTGTGGATTATTTAGCAAATGTGGTCCAATCACGGAATCACATCTAATGTTGGACACTGTGTTTTGAGTTTGAGTAAGGCTGTCAGTAGGGCTCACAGTGTGATGCATTTGCGCGTACTGGAAGCTACATGTATTAATATACAGGGCCCTGTTCTTTGCAGACAGAAAGAATATGTACAAACATGGCGCCTGTTTCATCTGAACAGCTTTGACAACATGTCTCTATTTTCAGGAATACTCAAATATACCCTTTTTAATTTGTTCTCAGGATTATGGTGACACTGGCAAGGCTGCATTTTTTGTTCTTCGTTGGCTGCCCTTTGAAGCTGCTGGTGGCCTTCTCCATGAACTGCTGCAGTCGTTGTGGTGATAGTGCTCCCACAATGTTAGGTAGGGTTAATTATTTGCAGAAAATCATTTCTATTAGAAGTTTTCATAGTGATTAGAGATGAAAAACTAAGGTTTAAGTAGTGTTCCAAAACTAATCTATCTATAAGTTAATAAAAAGATTATAATTGTTCCTTCTGAGCCATTTTATTGAGCGACAGTAATCACATGACCATTCTGTATAACTTTCGAGTAAATTTATGTCCTCCTGCAGTCTTTCACAATCATTCACAGCTCTCAATTTGGTGCCATTTCTGAATATATGGAATATATGCCAGAAATACATAGCAGACCAATCCACATCTGTAAAAAAAAAAGGTAGGTATTGAATTGTCAGTTGCGTGTCCTTCATTAGACCCTGTAAAGTCATCACTGATCTTTCTCGTTACAGATGCTGACTGACTTGCTTTGTATTTTGTGCAAACTATGATGATGTATATGATGTTTTGGCACATACCCACCTTGATAGGTCATCAACCTGAAGTGCTAACTTTGTTTCTCTCTTCACAGATGCTGCCTAAGTTGCTGAGTGTTTCCAGCACTTTCTGGTTTTACTGCAGATGCTGAAAATCTGGAATATTTCTCTTTTGATTCCAGTGGAGTTCGACATTCAACATTCCCTTCAGCTCAGGAATGTACAGTGACAAGAATCGCTGCAGCTCAGACATGACCACTATACTTATTTGAAACAAAAGAGTTCAGTTTTCTTTGCCCCAAAATACAGGCTGAAAGATAGTGAGAAGAAAATAAATTTTAAATAAATTGCATCAATCTAAATTATAAAAAATGTGCACCCTTTCAGTGTCCAGCCCTTTTGAACCATTTCATTGGTTAATGGTAACCACATGCCTGACTATCAGTGACCAATCACATATGAGTGCTGCACTCCCTGCCTCTGGTCCACTCCTCCAGACCACCTGAGCTGTATTCTCGAAGTCCACTTGTCACCCAGTCTCTGACTGCACCCATGGTCTTCGCAGACCCTGTGCCTTGCTCCATCACAGCACAGCCCACCCTCTAGTCTCAGACACCAGATTCTCAGCACACCCCTGCCAAAGTCCCTGCTATCTCCTGTTTCAAGTTTCTCTCTCATCTTTATATATGGCAGCAACTTGGGACATGCCAGGATCAGATGGAACTGTGTTTCTGGATCCAGCACAACAGTGACAGAGGGTCAATTTAATCTGGGATAGAGATTTCCAGCTGAGGCCCCTTCGCCTGCTCCCTCCCAGGCATAGACCCTGCTAAGTACCCCACCCGACTATTCCACCTCAACCTCAACTACCCCACCCATAAGAATGTAAAAAAAAGGAGCAGACATAGGCCATACGGCCCCTTGACTCTGCTGCACCATTCAATAAGATTGTGGCTGATCTTTGACCTCAACTCCACTTTCCTGCCTGATCTCCATATCCCTTGATTCCCTCAGAGTCCAAAAGTTTTTTGATTTCTGTCATGCTTGAATGGGGTTGCAATAAAGCTTCACTAGGTTGATTCCTGTGATCATCTGAAAGACGGTACCTCCAACAGTGCAGCACTGCCTCAATACTGGACTGGAGAGTTGATTTTTGTGCTCAAGTCTTGGAGATGGTCTTGGAAGTAAGCCCATTTCAATCTCTCCTCAGAGGATAACCACTCATCACAGGAATCAACCTAGTGAAGCTTTGCTGCAACCGATTTCAGGGAAGTATATTATTCCTTAGGCACAGAGACCAAAACTGTACACAGTTCTCCAGGTGTGATCTCACCAAAGCACTATATAAATGCAGCAAGATTTCCTCTATCAATGCTAATATATTATCCCCAACCCCCAAGAGCCCTTATCTTGTGTAACAACCTCTCATGTGCCACCTTATCAAATGCCTTTTGAAAATACAAATATACTGCATCCACTGGCTCCCATTTATCTACCCTGTTAGTTGTTTCCTCAAAAAACTGCAACAGATTTGTAAAACTATATTATGATTTTCCATGTACCCTGTCACCACTTCCTTCAGAATGGATCCCAGCATTTTCCCAATGACTGGTGTCAGGCTAACTGGCCTGTATTGCCCTGTTTTCTATCTCCCTGCTTTCTTGAATAGCAGTGTTACATTTGCTACCTTCCAATCCACTGGGAACAATCCAGAATCTAGGGAAATGTGAAAAATTGTAACTAGTGCATCCACCATATCTGTAGCTACCTCTTTTAGAACCCTAATATGTAGGCCATCCAGTCCAGGGGATCTGACAGCTTTTGGCTCCATTAATTTCACCAGTACTCTCTCTTTAGTAATATTAATTACTTCAAGTTTTTCACTCTCATTAGACCCTTGGTTCACCCCAACCCCTGACCTAGCCTTCCACTTTTTGTTGCATATTCAGGGAACAACTAAATCATTTTTGTTGCTATCAGAACCCCATGTCTGCCTGCAGGTCTCAGTGGTTATGAGAAGAAAAAAAAGATATTGAGAGACATACCAAAGGATAGATAGTGAGAGATACAGTTAGAGAGGAAGAGACAAATAGACAATGAGTGAATTGTGTCAGAGGCAGGCAGAGACATATAGAAGAGAGAGAGAAATGGAAAAATGGAAAGGCAAACAGAAAGAGTGTGAAAAGGGGATGGAAAAACTGCCACAGAGACTGTTATGAGGGAATTGTGAAAGTGACAAACAGAAAAAGAGAGGCTGAAGAAGTTAGATTGGGAGACAAGCAGACAGAATTACAGGGAATGAAAGGTATTTTTTAGTGAACATTGCCAAGTAGGGTCACACAGCAAGTAAAATAGCTACAGAAATCGATCCACGTAGAACAAATTATATTCTGTCTGTGCTCAACACTGTGAACACCGAGCATTTTTCTTCTTCATTTGTTACGTCTGTATGTTTTCCTGCTTTCGAATTATCTATTTCCAATTTCGATATCTCACAACTTTTTCCAATTTCCCCCAAATAGTTTCTCCCCATATTACAGCAAAAATAAATTCTCTGAAATACATATGGCATTCTTCACTCAGCCCTTATTCCCTTAAAAACACGATGTGTGGTATGTTATATATAAAAAGTTCAACACTTCTGGAAATAATCACACACTTACCCATTCCTTTTTCCAATTGTCTCACACGACCTGATGGATTCTGTGAGCCTCAAAAGCACCTCCAATCTTGGTACCGTTAACCCCTTTCCAAGTCAATGATCTAAAGCATGGAATCCTCTTTGTTTCCTTTGATTGCATCCTTTCCACCTCCTGCATTGAAATACTGAGTGAGTGTTGCATTTTCAGAAGCGCTGTCCTTCAGATAGGATATGAGTAAGGCCCTACCAAATTCACAGCCATGACAAATGCATCATGGGAAATCTCAGGTCCTCCATGAAATCGGCCATATTGTTAACTTTGTGTGTTTTATTCATTGGCACCAGTCTCATCTCATTGATTGCTGGGCATGTTGCGAACTTTGCGTATTTTATTAATTGACGCAAGCCTCACCTCGCTAATTGCTGGGCATATTGCAATCATCATGTGTTTTACTGATTGACAGAAGGTTTACCTCGCTGATTGGTAGATGAGGGAGGGCTTCTGGTGCATTTTTGAGAGAAGCAGCCTCAAGTAATAGCAGACAAGTGAGAATGCCAGAATGAAAAAATCAAAAACAGCCACAACTATTACTGTGACACATCAAGTGAAAGAATTTGGAAGCCAAATTCTGCATGCCTATGGTGGTATACGGACTTTAGTGAGTAAAGAATATGATCTGTTTAAGATCACCTTTTTACAATAGTTTTTGAGTATACAAGAAATACCATTTGAAACCAGAAACTTCCCTTTTTTTTGTTTTAAATAGATCATTTTCATGATTTGTTGCGATACTGTGAAATTTATGATTTAAATATGTGAAATCATGAAATTCACGCCTCTTAAAATGTTGAGACTGTGAAATTTGTAAAATTTGATTGTGAATTTGATAGGGCCCTAGATATGAGGAGGCCTCAACTGGGCATCTCTATCCTAGACTAAATTGGCCTGTGACTATTGTGCTGCATCCAGAACCACAGCTCCAACTGGTACTGGCATGCCCCAGGTTGTTGCCATACACCTGGCACCCTGGGTGGCTCAGATGGGGTAGGAGGAAGGTTCAGAAAGCAATAGTGATAGGAGACTCAATAGGGGCCACAGACATGATTCCAGGATGGTATGTTGCCTCCCTGGTGCCAGGATCAAGCAGGTCACTGAGCGGCTGCGGGGTATTCTGAGGGCGAGGGTGAATAGCCACAGGTCGTGGCCCATATTGGTACCAACAACATAGGCTGAAAGAGGGAGGAGGTCCTGCAGGCAGATTTTAGGGAGATAGGAAGGAGATGAATAAGCATGACCTCAAAGGTAGTAATCTCCGGATAGTTCCTGGTGGCACTTGCTAGCGAGTCCAGAAATAGGAGGATAGAACAGATGAATGCGTGGCTTGAGAGATGGTGCAGCAGAGTGGGCTTTAGATTCCTGGGACATTGGAAGTAATTCTGGGACAGGTGGGACCTGTACAGGCTGGACAGGTAAAGCCGGGCCAATATCCTTGCGGGGTAGTTTTCTAGTGCTGTTGGGGAGAGTTTAAACTAACTTGGCAGGGGAATGGGAACCAGGATGTAGCATTAGGAAGGCGAAACAAGATGCACAAAGGATTGGGAAAGACAGATAGCAACAAAGTAAGAAATAATTAGATACTAGCTGGGGTCAGACTAAGAGGAAATACAATTATATCTAATTCAGTTTTTATAGTGCATGTACATAAATGAACAAAGCATGGTAAATAAGGTTGGTGAGCTGCAGGTGCAAATAGCCACATGGGAATATGATGCCATGGTGATAATGGAGATCTGGCTCAATAAAGGGCAGGACTGGGTACTAAATATTCTTGGATACTAGATGTTCAAGAAAGATAGGGAAGAAAAGGCAGGAGGAGGGTGGCAATATTCATTAAGGAGAATATTGAGAATATTGCAGTGCTGGAGAGAGATGATGTCCAGGTGGGGTCAAGAATCTATTTGGTTAGAATTCAAAAACAATACAGGTGCCATTACACTACTGGATATTAACTATAGGTAGCGACCTAACAAATTCAGGGACATGAAAAATACATTACGGACTGTGAAATATTGGGCCCTCCGTAAAAATCTGCCATTTTAATTACTTTGTGTGTTTTATTCATTGACACAAGGCTCACCTCACTGATTGCTGGGCATGTTGTGAACTTTGCGTATTTTATTAATTGACGCAAGCCTCACCTCGCTAATTGCTGGGCATATTGCAATCATCACGTGTTTTACTGATTGACAGAAGGTTTACCTCGCTGATTGGTAGATGAGGGAGGGCTTCTGATGCAGTTTTGAGAGAAGCAGCCTCAAGTGTGAACAGACAAGTGAGAATGCCAGAATGAGCAAATCAAAAACAGCCACAACCATTACTGCAACACATCAAGTGAAAAAATTTGGAAGCCAAATTCTGTATGCCTATGGTGGTATACTGACTTTAGTGAGTAAAGAATGTGACCTGTTTATAGTCAGCTTTTTACAATAGTTTTTGAGTATACAATAAATGGCATTTGAAACCAGAAACCTTCCTTGTCTTTTTTTTGTTTTAAATAGATCATTTTCATAGTTTGTTGCGACATCATGAAATTTACAATTTAAATACATGAAATCCTGAAATTCACAATTCTTAAAATATCGTGACCATGAAATTTGTAAAATGTACCATGAATTTGGTAGGGTCCTATCTATAGGCCACCAACTAGTAGGATAGATATAGAGGAACAAATTTACAGGAAAATTGTAGAGGTGCAAGAACCATAGAGTAGTTATAATGGGGGACTTAAATTATCCTAATATAAACTAGGATGGTAATAGTGTAAAGCGGTGAGAGGGGGAAGAGATTTTAGTGTGTTCAGAAGAATTTTCTTGATCATTATGTTTCCGGTCCAATGAGGAAGGAGGGATTGTTGGATCTGGTTCTGGGAAATGAGGTGGGTCAAGTGGATTGAGTGTCAGTAGGGGAACATTTCGGGAACAGTGATCATAGGATCATAAAGTTTAGGTTAGCTATGGAAAAGGATAGCGAACAATTTAGAGTAAAAATACTGAATTGGAGGAGCCAATTTCAGTGGGTTGAGAACGGATCTTTCCCAGGTAAATGGGAATCAAAGATTGGCAGGCAAAACTGTAATGGAACAATGGGCTACCTTTAAAGTAGGGATGGTTCGGGTAGGATCGAGGTACTTTCCCAGGAGGGCGAAAGGGAGGGCAAACAAAGTCAGAGCTCCCGAGATCATGACAGAGATAGAGAGTAAGATGAAGCAGAAATTGCATGCGTATGACCGATATCAGGATAATAATACAAGTAAGAACCAGGCTGAATTAGAAAGTTCAGAGGGAAAATGAAAAAGGAAATAGACTGAGTATGTGAAGAGACTGGCAGTTAACATGAAAGGGAATTCAAGTCTTCTACAGACATATAAATAGTAAAAGGATAGTAAGAGGAGCATAGGGGCCAATTGGGGACCAAAAATGGCAGAGATCATGACTGAGGTAGTAAATGAGTACTTTCCACCTGTCTTTTCAAAGAAAGAAGATGCTGCCAGTCATAGTGAAGAAGGAGACAGTTGAGATACTGGATGGGTTAAAAATTGATAAAAAGTAGGTCCTAGAAAGGCTGGCTGTACTTAAAGTTGATAAGTCACCAGGACTGGATCAGATGCATCTGAGGATGCTGAGGGATGTAAGGGTGAAAATTGTGGCAGTACTTGCCATAATCTTCCATTCTTCCTTAGATATAAGGGTGGTGCCAGAGGACTGGAAAATAGCAAATTTTACACCCTTCAAAAAAGTATGTACGGATAAACCCAGCAACTACTGGCAAGTCAGTTTAACCTCAGCGGTGGGAAAGTTTTCAGAAATGATAATCTGAGACAAATTTAACAGTCACTTGGACAAACGTGGACTAATTAAGAAAAGCCACCATGGCTTCGTTAAAGGCAAATCATGTTTAACTAACTTGATTGAGTTTTTTGATGAGGTAACAGAGAGGGTTGATAGGTTAATGCGGTGTATCATGTGGTGTAGATGGACTTCCAAAAGGTGTTTGATAAAGTGTCACATAATAGGCTTGCCAGCAAAGCTAAAGCCTATGGAATAAAAGGGAAAGTGGCAGCATGAGTATGAAGTTAAAAGCAAAATACTGCGGATGCTGGAAATCTGAAACAAAAACAAGAAATGCTGGATTCACTCAGCAGGTCTGGCAGCATCTGTGGAAAGAGAAGCAGAGTTAACGTTTCGGGTCAGTGACCCTTCTTCGGAACTGACAAATATTAGAAAAGTCACAGATTATAAACAAGTGAGGTGGGGGTTGGGCAGGAGATAACAAAGGAGAAGGTGCAGATTGGACCAGGCCACATAGCTGACCAAAAGGTCACGGAGCAAAGGCAAACAATATGTTAATGGTGTGTTGAAAGACAAAGCATTAGTACAGATTAGGTGTGAATATACTGAATATTGAACATCAGCAAGTGCAAACCTGAAGAAAAACAACCTGAAAAAAACAGTGGGTAAGCAAACTGAACAAACTAAGATGAAATGAAATAAATGCAAAAAAAATTGTAAAAAATGTAAAAAGGAATGCAAAAAAAAGGGAAGAAAAAATAACTAAAAATGACTAAAAATGAAAGTAAAGTGGGGGGCTGTCATGCTCTGAAATTATTGAACTCAATGTTCAGTCCGGCAGGCTGTAGTGTGCCTAATCGGTAGATGAGATGCTGTTCCTCGAGCTTGCGTTGATGTTCACTGGAACACTGCAGCAATCCCAGGACAGAGATGTGAGCATGAGAGCAGGGGGGAGTGTTGAAATGGCAAGCAACCGGAAGCTCAGGGTCCTGCTTGCGGACTGAGCGGAGATGTTCCGCAAAGCGGTCACCCAGTCTGCGCTTGGTCTCCCCAATGTGGAGGAGACCACACTGTGAGCAGCGAATACAGTATACTACATTGAAAGAAGTACAAGTAAATCGCTGCTTCACCTGAAAGGAGTGTTTGGGGCCTGGGATAGTGAGGAGAGAGGAGGTAAATGGGCAGGTATTACACCTCCTGCGATTGCAAGGGAAGGTGCCCTGGGACGGGGACGAGGTGGTGGGGGTAATGGAGTATGAAGTTGTCTGAGTGACAGGAAACAGATAGTGGTGGTGAATGGTTATGGTTCAGATAGGAAGAAGCCATACAGTGGGGTTCCCCAGGAGTTCATTCTAGGACCACTGTTTTTCTTGATATATATAATGTAGACTTGGGTGTGCAGGACTCAATTTCAAAATTTGCAGATGACACAAAACTTGGAAATATTGTGAAATGTGAGGATAGTGATTGACTTCAAGAGGACTTAAACAGGCTGGTGGAATAGGCAGACATGTGGCAGATGAAACTTAATGCGAGAAGTGTGAAGCGATACATTTTGGTAGGAGGAACGAGGAAAGGCAATATAAAGGGCACAATTCTAAAGGGGGTGCAGGAACAGAGAGACCTGGGTGTATATATGCACAAATCATTGAAGTGGGAAGGGCAGGTTGAGAAAGTCATTAAAAAGGCATATGTGATCCTGGGCTTTATAGAGGCATACAGCACAAAAACAAGGAAGTTATGATGAGCATTATAAAGCACTGATACGGCCTCAAGTACTGTGTCCAATTCTGGGCACCACACTTTGAAGGCTTTAGAGAGGGTACGTAAAAGATTTACAAGAATGGTTCCATGGATGATTAATTTCAGTTACATGGACAGATTGGAGAAGCCGGGGTTGTTTTCCTCAGCATAAAGCAGGTTGAGATGTGATTTGATAGAGGTGTTCAAAATTATGAGGGGTCTAGACAGTGTAAAGAGAAATTGTTCCTACTGACAGAAGGGTTGAGAACCAGAGGAAACCGATTTAAGGTGATTGGCAAAAGAACCAACGGCGACATGAGGAAAAACTCTTTATGCAGCGAGTGGTTATGATCTGGAATGCACTGCCTAGCAGTGTAGTGGAGGCAGATTTAATCATGGCTTTCAAAAGGGAATTGGATAAGCACCTGAAGGGAAAAAAATTGCAGGGTTACAGGGAAAGGGTGGCGAGTGGGACTAGCTATATTGCTTTTGCAGAGAGTCAGCATGGACTTGGCAGGCCGAATTCTGCACTGTAACCATTCTATGATTCTACATACAGATGAAAGAGAAACTTGAGACCAGAGATGACAGGTTCACAGGTAGGGCAGTGGGAAAATTACCGTGTTCTTCTTCAAAATAGTGCCATGGGATCTTTTCAATCCACTTGAGTCTTTTACATCAGTGAGAGGGTAGATGGGATTTAACATCTTAAAAAACAGGTAGTGGTGGCCACCCTCAATATTGCAATATGAGTATCAGCTCAGATTTGAACAGGTTTTACTTTCTTGTATTCCAAAAACATCCAACCTCTCGTTTAATGGATACAGGTGGCTCATTCCAGTCCTTTCCCCTGCTCCTTCCCAATATCCAGTCACCATGACACCTTCAACTTGAACCTCCTGGCGTCCTCATGACAATTCCCCACTGGTGCCCGGGGAATTCTGGGAGGTTCCGGGGCGGCTGCTGATTGGCTGCAGTGCTGAGGGCGCGGCCTCCGCCATGGTGGCTGCTGATTGGCTGCAGTGTTGAGGGCGCGGCCTCCGTATTGGTGGCTGCTGATTGGCTGCAGTGCCGAGGGCGTGGCCTCCGCCATGGTGGCTGCTGATTGGCTGCAGTGCTGAGGGAATGGCTGCTGCCATGGTGGTCTACCGAGTGTGTGTGTTGTCGTCGCGGCTCTGTGCCGCCGGGCCCAGGTAAAGTGCGGCTGGTGGGGGTCTCGGAGAGATACGGGTAGGAACTGGCTGGAGCAGGAGGTGGCGTTAACTTAACCGACAGGCCTGTCGTTGGGCAGCCTGAGGGAGTGGGCCGGCTGGACTCCCGGAGAGGGAGGGTGGCTGCGGGAAGGCGGCTTGTTCTGTCCTGCACTGCCCGCATTAAGGAGCCGTTTGTGGACTTCAGCTTTGCGGGTTTGTTACTGGCTTAATGTTCTGAAATTTGAATAAACACTAAAGTAAACCGAGTGATGTTCACTCGTCAGGACAGCAGGTGCCCCGACTTAAATAGGCACCTGCAAATGCAGGGTCAGGAGCACATCAAGTATTGGCCAACCAAAGTATTTTTAATTACCAAACGGCCTGCTTTCTCCCTCTGGTTCTGTAACATTAGCTCAGAATTTAAAGAAGGAAAGATTTTTTTTACAGCCAGTGGCGTACTTTTAAAAAACACGTTGGGCAGTTTGTGCATTGCAAGGTCCCAAAAATGAGACACCCAATCAATGAATAGTGCAGAAGTAGGCCATTTGGCCCATCTTGTCTGCCCGGCCCTTCGAACTAGCAATTCACTTAGTTCCATTCCCCTGCCTTCTCCCCGCAACCCTGCACATTCTCCCTTTCCATATAACTGACTAAATCCCTTTTGAATGCTTCAACTGAACCTCCCTCCACCATACTCTCAGGCAGTGCATTCCAGACCTTACCGACCCGCTGTGTGAAAAAGGTTTTCCTCCTGTTGCATTTGCTTCTCTTACCCATTACTTTAAATCTGTGCCCCCTCGTTCTCAATCCTTTCATGAGTGTGAATTGTTTCCCCCATCTGCTGTGTCCAGACCCCTCATGATTTTGAATACCTCTACTAAATCACCTCTCCGCCTTCTCTCCAAGGCAAAGAGACCTAACTTCTCCAATCTATCTTCATAACTGAAGTTCCTCATCCCCGGAACCATTCTTGTGTATCTTTTCTATACTCTCTTCAATACTCTCTCGTTTTTCCTGTAGTGCGGCAGCTAGAACTGGATGCAGTACTCCAGCTGAGGCCAAACTAGTGTCTTCTATAAGTTCAACATAACTTCCTTGCTCTTGTACTCTATGCCCCTATTAATAAAGTCCAGGATACTGTATGCTTTATTAACTGCTCTCTCAACCTATTCTGCCACCTTCAATGACTTATTTACATATACGCGCAGGTCTCTCTGCTCCTGCACCCTCTTTAGAATTGTACCCTTTATTTTATATTGTCTCTCCATGTTCTTACTATCAAAATGAATCACTTCACATTTCTCTGCATTGAACTTTATCTGCCACCTATCTGCCCATTGCACCAACTTGTTTGTGACCTTTTGCAGTTTTACACTATCCTCACAGTTCACAGTGCTTCCAAGTTTTGTATCATTAGCAAACTTTGAAATTGTGCCCTGTACACCAACATCTAGGTCATTAACATATATCAGGAAAAACAAGGGTTCCAACACTGACCCCTGGGGAACTCTACTACAAACCTTCCTCCAGCCTGAAAAACATCCATTAGCCACTACTCTGTTTCCTGTTGCTCAATCAATTCTGTATCCATGTTGCTACCACCCCTTTTATTCCATGAGTAGTAACTTTGCTCCCAGGTCTGTTGTGTGGCACTGTATCAAACGCCTTTTGAAAATCCATGTACACCACATCAACTGCATTGCCCTTATCAGCCCCCTCTTATCTTTTCAAACAACTCCAGCAAGTTAGTTAACCATGATTTTCCCTTAAGATTTCCATGCTAGCTTTCTTTAATTAACCCGGATTTGTCCATATGACTATTAATTTTGTCATGAATTATTCATTTCGGAAGTTTTCCCACTGAAAAACTGACTGGACTGTAGTTGCTGGGCTTTTCTTTACACCCTTTTTTGAACAAGGGTGTAATGCTTGCAGTTCTCCAGTCCTCTGGCACCACCTCCGAGTCTAAGGAAGATTTAAAAATTATGGCCGGTGCCTCCGCGATTTCAACCCTCACTTCCCTCAGTATCCTTGGATGCATCTCATCCGGTCTGGTGCTTTATCCACTTTAAGTACAGACAGCCTATCTAATATGCCTTCCTTATCAATTTTAAGTCCTCTAGTGTCTGAATTACCTCCTCTTTCACCATTGCCATCTTCCTTGGTAAAGACAGATGCAAAGTATTCATTTAATACCTCTGCCTCCATGTGTAAATACCCTTTATGGTCGCTAATCAGCCCAACTATTCCTTTGATCACTCTTTTACTATTTATATGCCTATAGAAAACTTTGGGATTCCCTTTAATGTTAGCTGCCAGTCTCTTTTCAAGCTCTCTCTTTGCTTTTTCACTTCCCTTCTGAATCTTCTATGTTCAGCCTGGTCCTCAATAGTATTTTTTATCTGGCATCTGTGGTAAGCACATTTTTCTTCTTTATCTTAATCTCTACCTCTTCTGTCTTCCAGGGGACTCTGGATTTGTTATCCCCACCTTTCCCCTTCAAGGGAACATACCTTGATTGTGCCCGAACTATTGAAGGTAGCCCATTGTTCAGCTACTGTTTTTCCTGCCAACTTTTGACTCCAATTTATTTGCCCCAGCTTCATTATTATCCCATTGAAGTTGGCTTTCCCCCAGTTAATTATTCTTACTCTGGATTGTTCTTTGTCCTTTCTATAGTCAGCCTAAATCTTACGGTAACAATGATCACTGTCCCCTAAATGATCTTGCACTGATACTTCATCCACTTGGCCCACCTCATTCCCAAGAACCAGGACTAGCAGTGTCTCCTTTCTCATTGGACTAGAAACATACTGCTGGAGAAAATTTTCCTAAACACACTGTAGACACTCTTGCCCCTCACTGCCCTTTACACTACTACTATTCCAGTCTATGTTTGGATAATGTCCCCCATTATAGCTACCCTATAATTTTTGCACCGCTCTGTAATTTCCTTGCACTGACCAAATAACTGATTTTAGTGATGTTGATTGAGGGATAAATATTGACCTGAACATATGGAGAGCTCTTCTGCTCTTTGAAATAATGTTATGGGATTTTTTTAGACTCTTGAGGGCAGGTGGGGTCTCAGTTTAACATCTCATCCAAAAGGTGATCCCTTTGACAGTCCAGCACTCCCTTAGTACTGCACTGGTAATGACAGCCTGGATTATGTGCTCAAGCCTCTGGAGTGGACTTGAACCCATAACCTTCTGACTAGAGTGAGAGTGCTGCTGCTGAACCATGGCAAACAAAAAGGCTCTTAAACCATCGCAAGCTTTAGTCCTTTCTCATTCTGATTGAGGTTTCTAGGTGATATGAAATTGGCTGTGTGTTTGATAGTGAGGAAGAAAGCTGTAGACTGCAGCTATCAGTGGACTGATCAGGTGAATAGAAAAGTGGCAAATGGAATTCAATTATGAGAAGTGTGAGGCAATGCATTTGGGGAGGACAATGAGGCAAGGAATACACAAATAGTAAGGTGCTGAGAAATGTAGAGGAGCAGAGGGACCTTGGAGTGCATGTCTACAGATCACTGCAGGCAGCAGGACAGGTGGTCAAGAAGGCATAGGGATACTTTCCTTTATTGGTCGAGGCCTAGAGTATAAGAGCAGGGAGGTTATGCTAGCTAGCGAGGATGTTGCCAGGAATGGAGAATTTTAGTTGAGGAAAACTTGGACAAGCTGGGGTTGTTTTCTCAGGAACAGCTGAGGGGAGGTTTAGTTGAGGGGTCTAGATTGCCACATTACCTCCAGGTTGTATTTTTTGAATGAAGTTGGCCGGATTTCATATTTGGAATTAGCACTGCAGCCTCACAGCTCCAGCGACCCGGGTTCAATTCTGGGTACTGCCTGTGTGGAGTTTGCAAGTTCTCCCTGTGTCTGCATGGATTTTCTCCGGGTGCTCCGGTTTCCTCGCACATGCCAAAAGACTTGCAGGTTGGTAGGTAAATTGGCCATTATAAATTGCCCCTAGTATAGGTAGGTGGTAGGGAAATATAGGGACAGGTGGGGATGTGGTAGGAATATGGGATTAGTGTAGGATTAGTATAAATGGGTGGTTGATGGTCGGCACAGACTCGGTGGGCCGAAGGGCCTGTTTCAGGCTGTATTTCTAAATATAAATTTAAAAAAATATAAACACCCTCATCCCTTGGATGCATTTGAAAAAAATTCTTCAAGCTAATTGCTTCCACCTCTCTTGGGGCCTTCAATCTAAACAAGAAGAACATAACATATTTTTAAATTGTTACAGTTTTAATTTGTTGTCAAGTATATGAATCAACTCAGCTCTCTTTGTAAATCTTGCGTTTGCAGGCTTCAGTGCTGTTCAAATTTGCTCAAATGGAGGAACAAAGAGCAAGCTTGTTTCTTGCCACTTCAAAGTTTTGTTGAAATTTACTAGAGCACGATTCCGTTCTGTACTACTTTCGCTTAGAGGTTTCACACAACTTGTAATTGGAACTTAGAAATGTTTGTGTTCTTCACCCCCCGCCTCCCCCATGTAATGAAGTTGTATACCTTAATTGGTATTGAAAAGTTGCTCATACTGTGATTCATAGATGTGACAACTAATTAAAATGATAACCGTTTAAAATGTTTTGTTCCTGTTGTTCTGACTGAAGGCCCCAAGGGAGGTGGGAGCAAATAACTTGGAGAATGTTTGTTTTTTCAAAAGCATTCAAGGTAGTGAGGGTAGCTGAATTGCATCCTTTTCAGAGGGAAGACAGTATTTCTCCTCTCTTCTCACTGTTGCCATGAAAATGGTGATGTTCTGAGGCAGGGATGGTGAGTATCGGCAATCTTGCATTGGAACAGGAGTGGGCCATTCATACTTTTGAGCCTATCCTGCCATTCAGTTAGAAGATGACAGCAGGTTGCATGAATTTGGCTTGTACTCACTTGAGTTTAGAAGGCTGATCTAATCAAGGTGTTAAAAATGATAAAGGGATTTGATAGGCTAGATAGGGAACCTATTTCCTTTGGTGTGGGAATCCAGAACAAGGGGACATAATGTCAAGGTTAGGGCCAGGCTACTTGGGAGTGAAATCAGGAAGCACTTTTTCACACAAGGGTAGTGGAAATCTGGAATTCTCTTCTCCAAATAAATGTAGGTGCTGGGCCCCTTAACTTTTCAAGATTGAGATCAATAGCTTTGTGTAAGGTTATCAAGTAATTTCTCTCTCTCTCTCTCATGCCAAGGTTCCCCCTCTCCTCGTGCTAAACCTGTATCTGTCTCTTGTTTCTCTCCTATCTCCCCTCGTGCCCTTCCCAAGCTTATTCTGCCCATGAGACACACCACCTGCTTTCAACCCTAATCCTGCTAAATTGCTTACCACTCATTGCTACCTGATATGATAAACTGTTCCCTTTCCTCAGGTACTGTTGTCATCTTTCCCAAAAAAAAAGCCTTGACCCCGCCATCCTGACAAACTACCTGCCCAATCCCAGCTTCCCTTTCCTCTCCAAAATCCTTAAATGTGTTGCTGCCTTCCAAATCCTTGCACATCTTTCCCATGACTCCATGTTTTAACTCCTCCGGTCAGGTTTCCACTCCTACCACAGCACTGAAGTGGTCCTAATCAAAGTCACAAATGACATTCTATGTAACTGACCATGGTACAGTATTCTTCCTCATCATTCCTAACCTGTCAGCAGTCTTTGACACAGTTGTTCGCACCATCCTCCTCCAGTGCTGCTCCTGAGCTGAGTGAGACTGTCCTTGTTTGGTTTCATTCTTATCTATCCAGTCGTAGACAGACAATCGCCTGAAATGGCTTGTCTTCCTACCCTTGCACTGTTATCTTTGCTCTCCAAAGATCTATCTTTGACCCCCTCCTGTTTCTTATCTTCATACTATCGCTCTATCATCCAAAAACACAGCGTCAGTTTCCACATGTACGCTGATGACACCACCACCTCTCTTGACCCCCTCTACTGTATCTGTTGCCAAACTGCTTGTCTGACATTCAGTCCCTGATGAGATGCAGTTTCTGCCAATTAAACATCGGGAAGTCCAAAGCCATTGTCTTTGGCTTCCACCAGAAACTACATTCTCTTGCTACTGATTCCATTCCCCTCCCATGCAAACTATTTTGGGTTGAACTACACTGTTCATAACCTTGACCTATTCACTGAGCTGAGCTTCCTACCTGAATAACCACTCGATCGCAAAGACTGTCTGTATCCATCTCTGGAATATGTCCATCTCTGCCCATGCCAAGCCCATCTTATGCTCCTTTGACCTTCTGTCGAATTAGCATTGTCGAATCCCCCAGCATCAGCATCCTGGGGGTCATCATTCACTAGAAGCTTAACGAGACCAATCAAATAAACACTGAGGCTAAAAGAGCAGATCAGATGAGTGATTCACCTAACTTCCCAAAGCCTTTCCCCCACCGACAAGGCACAAGTTGGGGTGTGATAGAATATTGGCCGCTTGCCTGGATGAGTGCAACTGCAACAAAACCTGAAGTGTGACACCATCAAGGACAAAGTAGCCTGCTTGATCAGCCCCCTACCCACCACCTCAAACATTCACTCTCTCCACCAGTGCAACATAGCTACAGAATGCATCATCTACACGATGCACTGTGGTAACTCGCCAAGGCTTCTTCGACAGCACCTCCCAATTCCGGGAGCTTTACCACCTAAATTTCAATGCCTCAGACACGGAATACCATCACCTCCAAGTCACACGCCATCTTGATTTGTAAATGCATCTTCATCGTCGCTGGGTCAAATTCCTGGAACTCCCTACCTAACAACACTGTTGGGAGTTCACCACATAGGCTCAGCAGTTTAAGAAGGCAGCTCACCACCGCCTTCTTGAAGGAAAATAGGGATGGGCAATAAATGCTGGCCTTGCCGGCAATGTCTACACCTCATGAATGGATAAGTTTAGAAAAAAAGTTATGCTATTGAAGTCCCCATCCATACTATTGTTACCTCTTGACTTGAGTATTCCAATGATCTCCTGGCCGGACTCTTCCATTGTCCATAAACCTGAACTCGTCCAAAACTTCTATCATCTGAATTGAGGCCCACTCACCCATTCATCACCTCTGTGCTCGCAGACCTACATTGTCGCGGTGGAAGCAGAGTCTTTAAGTCTTTTAATATATTTTTAAGACACTGTGGATAGAGAAATCGAGTTAACGCTTCAGAACATTGACTTTTCACTGGCTGGGGCTGTTCCTTTTTAGTGTCATTGTTTGGCTCAATCCACCCATGTGCTAGAGCATGTTTTCTCCATTCTCAACAGTCCTGGAGGCAGCATTGTGACAGGTGCATCCCATCGAGGGAAACATTAACCTGGGAGGAACAGTGTAGTTGGCAGGTGGGTGAGTTGCTCTTGGGCATTTCTTAGTGGTAAGAGACATAGGAGCAGGCCTGTTCAGCTCCAAGAGGGATAAGTGGTGAGTAGGCAACCCTAATAACTCAGCAAAGAAGAACTTTGCCTTGTTAATGAGAGATCTACTTTCACTAGTGCAGTCATGGGTACTCTGAGGTTAGAGCAGAAATGGAGCTCCCAGTATGGTTGATGGAAGCACGGATTACCTGCTTGCACCAGTTGTTTTGTAGGAGCCATTGGTTCTGCTGCATTTTAATGGTGGCTTTTTCCCCCCCGGTTTTCAGTCTGTCGTGGTCTGTGCGCCTCCCCTCACCGACTCTGTGCTGCACAAGCCCAGCCATCCGGAGTTTTTCCAACTGTGAGTACACATTTTCCTGATTACTTTATGATGGAGTGTTTGTTGAAGATCTTAGAAAGATGGCTCATAACAATGCTTTACAGGAGCTTCCTCATGGTGCTGACCAATACTATGGCTCTGTGATTGTTAGGAACCTATGGGAAAAGAAAAGTGACCCAAGAACATGGGTGGTGGGATTTTGAAATTAACTAAAGGAGCCAAATTGCGCACAGTGGGATTCCGCAAACAACAATGAGACAAATGAGAGCTGGGGCAAATTTCCGTCTGTCGATTTGCTAATACTAATGGGGAGGGTTTAAACTAACTGTTGGGTGTGGGAGCCGGGAGGAAATATCAGAGAGGAATTGGGGCGGCGCAGTGGTTAGCATCGCAGCCTCACAGCTCCAGGGACCCGGGTTCGATTCTGGGTACTGCCTGTGCGAAGTTTGCAAGTTCTCCCTGTTTAGTTTAGTTTAGAGATACAGCACTGTAACAGGCCCTTCGGCCCACCGAGTCTGTGCCGACCATCAACCACCCATTTATACTAATCCTACTCTAATTTCATATTCCTACCACATCCCCACCTGTCCCTATATTTCCCTACCACCTACCTATACTAGGGGCAATTTATAATGGCTAATTTACCTATCAACCTGCAAGTCTTTGGCATGTGGGAGGAAACCGGAGCACCCGGAGGAAACCCACGCAGACACAGGGAGAACTTGCAAACTCCACACAGGCAGTACCCAGAATTGAACCCGGGTCGCTGGAGCTGAGGCTGCGGTGCTAACCACTGTGCCACTGTGCTGCCCTGCGTGGGTTTTCGCCGGGTGCTCCGGTTTCCTCCCACATCCAAAGACTTGCAGGTGATAGGTAAATTGGCCGTTGTAAATTGCCCCTCGTGTAGGGAGGTGATGGGGAATATGGGATTACTGTAGGGTTAGTATAAATGGGTGGTTGTTGGTCGGCACAGACTCGGTGGGCCGAAGGGCCTGTTTCAGTGCTGTATCTCTAAATAAATAAAAAATAAATGAATACCAAGGTGCACAGAAAACTGGGAGAGATACATAGCTCTAGAGTAGAGAATAGTAAGTTATTAGGTTGAGTCAGAGTAAGGGAGGAAGTAATAAAATCTAAATCAAGGTTCATGCGCATGTATGTCTTGCATGGAGTGTTAATAAGATTGGTGAGTTACGGGCGCAGATTGATATGTGGAAATACATTGTGGCTATAACAGAGACCTGGCTGAAAGAAGGGCGGACTAGATGCTGAATATTCCTGGATACGAGGTATTTAGGAAAGATAGAAAAGGAAAAATGGGGGAGGAGTGGCAGTATTAATTAAGGAGAGCATTGCAGTGCTGGAGAAAAAGGATGTCCCAGAGGGTTCGAGGACAGAATCAATATGGCTAGAGCTAATAAACAAAAAAGGTGCAGTTACATTGCTCGGTGTTGTTTATAGGCCACCAACTATGGGGAAGGACATGGAGGAACAAATTTGCAAGGAAATTACAAAGTGGTGCAAAAATTATAGGGTAGTTATAAAGGGGGACATTATCCAAACAGAGACTGGAATAGTAGTGTAAAGGGCAGTGAGGGGCAAGAGTTCCTAGAGTGTGTTCAGGAAATTTTTCTACAGTATGTTTCTAGTCCAATGAGAAAGGAGGCACTGCTAGACCTGGTTCTTGGGAATAAGGTGGGCCAAGTGGATGAAGTATCAGTGCAAGATCATTTAGGGGACAGTGATCATTGTATCAAGGTTCAGGCTGACTATGGAAAAGGACAAAGAACAATTCAGAGTAAGAATAATTAACTGGGGGAAAGCCACCTTTAGTGGGGCAAGAATGGAGCTGGGGCAAATAAAGTGGAGTCAAAGGTTGGCAGGAAAACGGTAGCTGAACAATGGCCTACCTTCAAAGAAGAGAGAGCTCGGGCACAGTCAAGGTATGTTCCCTCGAACGGGAAAAGTAGGGCAAACAAATCCAAAACCCCCTGGATGACAAAAGAGGTAGAAATTAAGATAAAGTAAAAGTGTGCTTACTACAGATGTCAGATAGAAAATACTATTGAGAACCAGGCTGAATATAGAAGATTCAGAAGGGAAGTGAAAAAGCAAATAAGAGAAGCAAAGAGAGAGCATGAAAAGAGACTGGCAGCTAACAAAGGGAATTCCAAAGTTTTCTATAGGCATATAAATAGTAAAAAGGTAATCAAAGGAGTTGGGCCGATTAGGGACCATAAAGGGGATTTATGTATGGAGGCAGAGGGCATAGCTGGGATATTAAATGAATACTTTGCATCTGTCTTTACCAAGGAAGAAAATGCAACCATGGCAATGGTGAATGAGGAAGTAATTCAGACACTAGAAGGGTTTAAAATTGATGGGGGCGTATTAGATAGTCTGGCTGTACTTAAATTGGATAAAGCACCAGGATCAGGTGAGATGCATCCAAGGATGCTGAGGGAGGTGAGGATGGAAACTGCGGAATCACTGGCCATAATTTTTCAATCTTCCTTAGACTCTGGTGGTGCCAGAGGACTCGAGAATTGCAAACATTATACCCTTGTTCAAAAAAAGGGTGTAATGATAAGCCCAGCAACTACAGGCCAGTCAGTTTAACTTTGGTGGTGGGAAACTTCTAGAAAGAATAATTCGTGACAAAATTAATAGGCACATGGACAAATACGGGTTAATTAAAGAAAGCCAGCATGGATTTCTTAAGGGAAAATCATGTATAACTGGAGTTTTTTGAGGAGGTAACAGAGGTCAATGCAGTTGATGTGGTGTACATGGACTTCCAAAAGGTGTTTGCTACAGTGCTGCACAACAGACTTGTGAGCAAACTTACAACTCATGGAATAAAAGGGGTGGTAGCCACGTGGATATGGAATTGGCCTCGTGACAGGAAACAGAGTAGTGGTCAATGGATGTTTTTCGAACTGGAAGAAGGTTTGTAGTGGAGTTCCCCAGGGGTCAGTGTTGGCACCCTTGTTTTTCCTGATATTAATGACCTGGACTTTGGTGTACAGGGTGCAATTTCAAAGTTTGTGAATGATACGAAACTTGGAAGCATTTTGAACAGTGAGGAAGATAGTGTGGAACTGCAAAAGGATATAGACAAGTTGGTGGAATGGGCGGATAGGTGGCAGATAAAGTTTAATGCAGAGAAATGCGAAGTGATTCATTTTGGTAGGAAGAACATGGTTAGATAATATAAAACAAAGGGAACAATTCTGAAGTGTGTGCAGGAGCAGAGGGACCTGGGTGTATATGTGCAAAAGTCATTGAAGGTGGCAGAACAGGTTGAGAGAGCGGTTGATAAAGCATACAGTATCCTGGGCTTTATTAATAGAGGCATAGAGTACAAGAGCAAGGAAGTTATGTTGAACTTGTATAAGACGTTAGTTCGGCCTGAACTGGAGTATTGCGTCCAATTCTGGGTGCCGCACTTGAGGAAAGATGTGAGGGCATTGGAGAGAGTACAGAAAAAATTCATGAGAATGGTTCCAGGGATGAGGAATTTCAGTTATGAAGATAGATTGGCAAAGTTAAGACTGTTTTCCTTGGAGAAGAGAAGGCTGAGAGGTGATTTGATTTGATAGAGGTAGTCAAAGTAATGGGCCTGGACAGAGTAGATAAGGAGAAACTGTTCCCACTCGTGAAAGGATCAAGAATGAAAGGGCATATATTTAAAGTAATGGGTAAGAGAAGCGAAAACGACATGAGGAAAATTTTTTCATGCAGCGAGTGGTTAAGGTCTGGAATGTGCTGCCTGATGTGGAGGCAGGTTCATTTGAAGCATTCAGAAGGGAATTAGACAGTTATATTAAAAGGAAGAATGTGCAGGGTTATGGGGAGAAGGCGGGGGAATGGCATTAGGTGAATTGCTCTTTTGGCGAGCCGGTGCAGACACGATGGGCCAAATGGCCACCTTATGCACTGCAACAATTCTGTGAAATGAACAGGTAGTATTTAGTGATGTTGGTTGAGGGATAAATGTTGGTCAGGACACTGGGAGAATGCCCCTGCTCTTTGAAATAGTGCCTTCGGATCTTTTAAATTCATTAGAGAGAGCAATTGGGGTCTTGGTTTAAAGTCTCATCTAGAAGATGGCATCTCCAACAGTGCTGCACTCCCTTAATACTGCACTGGAGTATCAGGCTAGATTATGTGCTTAAGACTAAGGAGTGGGACTTGAATTCACAAACTCCTGACTCAAAAGCAAGTGTGCTACCCACAGCTGACACTAAACTTCAACTCAGTGCTGGCTCGACTGTGTTAGAGCAACCTCCACATTAGGTGCTGCAAGTAAACTGCACCTGGAATCCAGGTCAGTGGATTCAGCATCAAAGAAGCACTTAATCTGCCATTGGGGCAGAGAGGACCAGTAGCTTTAGTGGCTGATGTGAAGCTAGCGGTTGTCCTACCGCCACAAGTTTGGATCCTGGTGGACAAGTTAGAGGAGCTGAGAGCCCGTTCTTGACCATTCGGCCCTTTGAGTTAAGAGTGCCCGACTGCACCCATCTTCTGAAGATCACCAGTTAGAGCTTCCCTGAGTTTTTGTCATCCGGCAGTAGTGCCATCAGCAGCCAGGCCCCTGTGCGGCTAACAGGGACAATCATTCCTCCTCTTCCTGAAGGAGTTGGAGCATCTGATCCCAAACAGAATGACACCAGAGTACAGGCCAGTGCAAGGGGGGTTAATAACAAACATACAAGACGAAAACGGCAATCTCTGGAGCGTACAGCCCTTCTTCTACAAGCAGTTATTTCCAGTCATGTGGGTTCATCCAATTCAGGAAATGATAAAGACAGACTTAGGCTTAGTTCCAACTGACTACAAAGCCTTACTGACAGAATTTTGAAAGCTTAATGCGAACCTTGCAACCATGGTTAGCCCCAAGCAAATGGAAATCTGTAAATCTCGATGCAACCATCCCAGAGCAGCCTAGTTGTGTAACATATAGTTGAAATAAAAAAACTGAAAATGTTGGAAACATTCAGCAGGCCAGGCACCATCCATTGAGAGAGAGAAAAAGAGTTAAATTTTCAGGTCAGTGACACTTAATCGGAACTGTTGAGGCCAGTGTCCATCAAAGTGGAATAGTCGCAAGGAACCTGATTGTTCGGGCAGCTTATTACACCAGGCTATCAACACGCTAAACACCAGAAGTAGCTATGCGTTGTATATTCGACAGATCAGATCAAAGCTGTGTAGCCCTACCGCATCCAGTTAAGAATGGACCACCAAGCAACTTAGAGGATCGGGAGGCTCTCTGAGCATCCCCATTCTCAAGTACGGTGGGGCCCACCATGTCTGTGCAAGAGATGAGGCTCCTATGTTTGTAAGTGCTGAAGGGGTGATTCTGCTCCTCCTCCTGAAGGTCTGCGCTTCATAGATGTCCAGTCAATTTAGTTTGCTCCATGTAACATGAAGAAGTGCATGGGACACATCAAAGGCCGTAACACCATTGCTGCTGTAATGCCTACACACCACAGTTACCTGTTCCCCTAGCTGAGATGTTCCAGTGATAACTATACTGGCATCAACTCAACGATGTGACAGATTGTCCAGGTATTTCCTATCCTCAAAAAAAAAAACAGGACAAATCTAACTCAAATCAATTCCTGCCGTTTCCGCCTCCTCCCGATCATCAGCAGCATCATGATAGGAGTCATCAAATGACACCTCCTCACCAATAACCTGCTTACTGACATTCAGTTTAGATCTGTCAGAATCATCTGGCTCCAGTTCTCCTCACAGCCTTGATCTGAGCAAGGGGACGGTGGTGTAGTAATATGCTGGACTAGTAATCCAGAGGCCTGGACTCTGGGGACTCGAGTTCAAATCCCACCATGGCAGCTAGTGAAATTTAAATTTAATTAATTGATAAATCTGGAATTAAAAGCCAGCCTCCGTAATGGTGACAAGGAAACCACGAGATTGTCATAAAAACCCATATGGTTCACTGATGTCCTTTAGGGAAGGAAATTGGCTGGCCTTACCCAGTTTGGCCTACATGTGAATCCAGACCCACAGCAGTATTGCTGGCTCTTAACTGCTCCCTGAAATGCCCTAGCGAGTCACTCAGTTGTGCCAAACCACTACAGAAAAGTCAAATAAGAAAATCGGGCGGACCACCTGGCATCGACCTAGGCACCGAAAATGACAATGGCACACAATGGCACACCATGATCAGTTGACTCTGCAAAGACCTCTTTACTAACATCGGGACTTGTGCCAAAATTGGGAGAGCTGTCCCATAGACTAGCCAACCCTGGCACAGTCATAACTCACTGAATCGTACCTTAGAGTCAATGTCGCAGACTCTTCCATCGTCATCCCTGGGTATGTCCTGTCCCACCGACAGGACAGATCCATCAGAGGTGGGGGCACGGTGGTATACAGTCGGGAGGGCGGCCCTGGGAGTCCTCAACATTGACTGCAGACCCCATGAAGTTTTATGGCATCAGGTCAAACATGGGCAAGGAAGCCTCCTGTTGATTACCACCTTACACCCTCCCTCAGCTGATGAATCAGTGCTCCTCCATGTTGAACACCACTTGGAAGAAGCACTGAGGATAGCAAGGGCATAGAATGTACTCTGGGTGGGGAAATGTCATGCTCATAAATCAAGAGTGGTTCGGTAGCACCACTACTGACTGAGCTAGCCAGATCCTTAAGGACATCTCTGTTGGCCTGCAGCAGGTGGTGAGAGAACCAACAGGAGGGAAAAACCTACCTAACCTTGCCCTCATCAATCTACCTGTCGCAGATGCATCTGTCCCTGACAAGTGACCACTTCACAGTATTTGTGGAGATGAAGTCCCGTCTTCACACTGAGGATTACCACCAGCATGTTGTGTGGCATGACCACCGTGCTAAGTGGGATATATTCAGAACAGATCTAGCAACTCAAAACTGGGCATACATGAGACGCTGTGGGTCATCAGCAGCAGAATTGTTTTCAACCACAATCTGTAACCTCATGGCCCAGCATATCCCCCACTCGTCCATTACCATCAAGCCAGGGGATCAACCCTGGTTCAGTGAGGAGTGGAGGAGAGCATGCTAGGAGCAGCACCTAAAAATGAGTTGCCAACCTGGTGAACCTACAACACAGGACTACCGGCATACTAAACGGCAGCATCATGTGATAGAGTGAAGCGCTCCTACAAACAACGGATCAGATCTAAGCTCTACAGTCCTGTCATATCCAGTCGTGAATGGTAGTGGACAATTAAACAACTAACTGGAGAAGGTGGCTCCACAAACAACCCCATCCTCAATGATGGGGGAGCCTAGCTTATCAGTGCAAAAGGCAAGGCTGAAGCAATGGCAACAATCTTCAGCCAGAAGTACTGAGTGGATGATCCATCTCAGCCTCCTCCTGGAGTTCCCAGCATCACAGATGCCAGCCAGTCTTCAGCCAATCTGATTCACTCCACATGATATCAAAAAATGTGTGAAGGCACTGTATACAGCAAAGGATATGGGACCTGACAGCATCCCATCAGTAGTACTGAAGCCTTGTGCTCCAGAGTGAGCCGCGCCCCTAGCTGAGCTGTTTCAGTGCAACTACAACACTAGCATCTATCCGGCAATGTGGAAAATTGTCCAGGTATGTCCTGTCCACAAAAAGCAGGACAAATCCAACCCGGTCAATTAGCACGCTGTCAGTCTACTCTTGATCATAAGCAAAGTGATGGAAGGGGTCGTTGACAGTGAGACAAATAGATTGGTGTGGATGAGGTCAGGTGGTTTTTTCCCTCTTGTTGGTTCCCTCACTATCTGTCGCAGGCCCAGTCAAGCAGCTATGTCCTTTAATACTTGGCCAGCCCGGTCAGTCGTGGTGCTACCGAGCCACTTTTGGTGATGGACATTGAAGTCCCCCACCCAGAGTACGTTCTGTGCCTTTGTTACAGTCAGTGCTGCTTCCAATTGGTGTTCAACATGGAAAAGCACTGATTCATCAGCTGGGGGTGGGGTGGAGGGGGTTGTGGTAGATCATAGTCAGGAGGAGGTTTCCTTGCCCATATTTGACCTGATGCCATGAGACTTCATGGGGTCCAGAGTCAATGTTGAGGACTCCCAGGGTGACTCCCTGCCGACTGTAATCCACTGTGCTGCCACCTCTGGTGGGTCTGCCTTGCCAGTGGGCCAGGACATACCCAGGGATGGTGGTGGTGTCGGGGACATTGTAAGGTATGATTTGGTGAGTATGACTGTCGGGCTGTTTGACTAGTCTATGGGACAGCTCTCCCAAATTTGGCACAAGCCCCAGATGTTAGTAAGGAGAACTTTGTAGGGTCGACAGGGCTGGGTTTGCCCTTGTCATTTCCAGTGCCTAGGTCGATGCTGGGTGGTCCGTCCAGTTTCATTCCATTTCTTAGACTTTGTAGAGGTCTTTGCTACGACTGAGTGGCTTGCTAGACCATTTGAGTGCCTTGAAGAGTCAGCCATGTTGCTGTGGGGATGGAGTCACATGCAGGCCAGAGCAGGTAAGGACAGCAGATTTCCTTCCCTAAAGGACAGTAGTGACTCAGATGGGTTTTTACAACAATCAACAGTGGTTTCATGGTCACCATTAGACTAGCTATTAATTCCAGATTTATTACTTGAATTCAGATTTTACCAATGCCCTGGTGAGATTTGAACCCATGTCGCCAAACCTGCGTTTTCTCCCACCTAGAAGGACAAAGGCAGCAGATACATGGGAACACCACCACCTGCAAGTATCCCTCCAAGTCTCACACCATCCTGACTTGGAACTATATCGCTATTCCTTCACTGTCGCTGGGTCAAAATCCTGGAACTCCCTCGCGAACAGCACTGTTGGTGTACCTGCCCTACAAGGACTGCAGCGGTTCAAGAAGGCAGCTTACCACCACCTTCTCAAGGGCAATTAGGGCCGGGCAACAAATGCAGGCCTTGCCAATGACGCTCACAACCCGTGAAAGAATAAAAAAAATGCCAGAGGAGAGGTGTGAAGAGTTGCCCTCGACATCAAGATGGCACTGTAAGCCCTGGGAAGACTGAGTTCAGCCTGTTCAGCCAGCCTACAGCAGGATCTGGATAATATCCAGTCTTGAATTGACAAGTGCAGGTAACATTCATGCCACATAAGTACCAGGTAATGACAATCATGATTAAGAAGTCGTCCATCTATCTGACTTTGACCATCAACAACACTGCCATTACTGAGTTCCCCACCTTTAATATCTTGGGCATCACCATCGACCAAAGGCTTAACTGGATAATCTCTCCTGAGTTTCCTTGCTGGGGTGAAGTTGTCTTCAGGCACCTTGCTTAAATACCTATTATTAATGTGCACACCCAGACACTTGTGTTGAGCTATTTAAGTATAAGGGGTATCACAGCAGAACCCAGTCCTGTCGTAAGGATATCTGCATACATACTGCGGGCAGGAAGTCTGATTTTTCCACTCCTTAACATGAGAGCACAGAGCCAGTTGCTGTACCCATGCCTATGCTCTGAAATGTGATCAGCTACCTCTACCAAGTTTAGGGATCAAACCCGAAACCTTGTTGTTTGTGCGGCTTGACTACTCACTGGATAAACTCCGAGTCAGCAGATGAGTGCAGTAACACTCTCAAAGTGGCAGCATTTGTGCTTAGACTATTTATAAAAGACATTTATTTTTGGTCTTCCTGGTGTTTAAAGAACTGGAGGGTCTGTGATCCTGTGCGTCTGGCACAGTGTGTGGTACAGACTGGTACAAAAAGCTCATCTTCTGTTGCGCTATTTGACCTGGAATATGGAGTCTATGGGATTAGCCAGAACCTAAAGTAAGTTACATCTAGATACCAAACAAACTGCTACAAAGCTATTGGGTTCCTTTTGGGGGCACTGTTGAATTGTCGGGTTATTAGATGAATCATCTGCTCTCATGCACACCCTAGTGGCCTGAGGCAGAATAGCAGAGTTCTGGAAGAGGTTTTTTAAAATTCTTTAATGAGATGTTGAGCATCACTGGCAAGGTCAGCATTTATTGCCTATCTCTAATTGCCTTTGAGAAGGTGGTGGTGAGTCACATTCTGGAACTGCTGCAGTCCATCTGATGTAGGTACACCCACACTGCTATTAGGAAGGGAGTTCCAGGTTTTTGACCCAGCGACGGTGAAGGAACAGTGATGTATTTCCAAGTCAGGATGGTGTGTGGCTTGGAGGGGAACTTGCAGGTGGTGGTGTTCCCATGCATCTTGTCCTTCTAGGTGGTAGAGGTTGCGGGTTTGGAAGGTGCTGTCTCAGGAGACTGGGTGAGTTGCTGCAGTGTCTCATGTAGGTGGTACACACAGAGCACATACTCTCTTAACCTGGGAACGTTTGGGTATGTGGGTCCTAAAAGGAAGGAGAAAGTAATGTTTTGCATGTACAGATGTTGGTTTCTGCCCATGAGTGTAGCTTCACCTAGCTAAATTTCTGCATTTAGAAATTAAGGAGGAACCTGAACTGCTGATCTCATCTGATTTAGCATGTTTATATAGGAGCATAGAAATTGCTGGATGAAATGCATTGGGGGAATTGAAGGCAATAATTTGTATTGAGGATCAAGATGATGTAGGGATAACTGAAACATGACTACATAAAGAACAGGACTGGCAGTAGAATTTTGCAGTCTAGAAAGGTTAGAGAAGGAAGAAGGAGCTGATGGAGCAGTACTGATTAGAGACAACATAATGGCAGTGGAAGAAAGGGAGGAACATTTAAGATAGAATGTCTGTGGATTGAGACAAAGGATAAGAAGGGATCAGTCATGTTAATGGGGTAATCTACAGATCACACAGTTGTGGAAGAGAATTGGAAGAATAAGTAGTTAGGCATATAATAACCATGGGAGATTCAACTACCCTGAAATAAACTGGAGAGGTAAGGAATGTGTGAAAAAGAATGGAGTTTTTAGTGTGTTCAGTACATAAGTACATAAGCCAATGAGAGGAATCACTACTGAATCTAGTAAAGAAATGAACCAGAACAAAGAAGAGAAGTAAGCATCAGGGAGTGTGTAAGCATTGGCAATCACAGCTTAAATTTCAAATAATTGAGAAAGATGCAAGTAAGACAAAGGCCAAGAAATAGATTGGAAAAATAATTTTGAAGGGATGAGAGTGGAACTAGGGAAGGTAAACTGGAGAAAATATTTCAGTCAAAGAGAGAGAATGGCTGTGGGAAATATTTAAAACTGTGTTCAATAGCATTCAGGACAAATGTATTCTAGCAGAAATGCTCGCAACAGTCCCACAAATACATTCCTCAATAAAAGAAAAACCAGAACGAACTAGCCAATAGTGAATAAAGAGATGAGGACAAAAAAGGCATGCACTAAACACATAGATAATAAAAAAGAGGATAACAAAAGGAAATGTAAAGAGGTTAGGAAAGAAGTCAAAAAAAGATAAGCAGAGGAACTACAAAATTAAATTATTAAGGATATATAAATAAATAGTATTCTACAGACAAATAAAAAGGCACCTCAAGATAGGAATAGGACCACTAAGGGGTGCACAAGGTAAACTCTCAGACAATGACAGTGAAATGGCAGAAATGTTGTATAGTTACTTTGCCTTAGTATTTACTAGGGAGACTAATAAGGTGGGCATGACGTAGAAGAGACCAAAAACTATATAAAATACATTGAAGATAGAAAAAAAGGAGATAATTGAATTAAACTTGGAGAGGATAAAAACTCTGGTCCAGATTTTATCTATGTTAAAATTTATCAGGGATGAGAGAGAAAGGTGTTATTGGATGTATAAAATTTAATTAGACTAGAGGACATCTAATGTTATATTTAATAAGGGAATTGGAACAAGTCTAGGGAACAATAGACTAGTTAGCTTAATGATCATGGCAGGAAAGATAGTGGAATCTTTACTCAAGCAATGTAATAGATAAACATCTAGAAGCCGAAAATATAATAGCCATCATGGATTCAAAAGGCAAGGTCATGTTTGACCAAACTTATTGAATTCTTTGAAGAAGTAACAAAGAGTCAATAAGGGTAATGTAGTAAATGTAATATTTGGATTTTCAAAAGACCTTCGATAAGGTACCGGATAGTAGACTAATGATTAGGTCAGAG
Source organism: Heterodontus francisci (assembly GCF_036365525.1). Classification (NCBI taxonomy): domain Eukaryota; kingdom Metazoa; phylum Chordata; class Chondrichthyes; order Heterodontiformes; family Heterodontidae; genus Heterodontus; species Heterodontus francisci. The sequence continues at coordinate 60,757,828 of NC_090393.1, forward strand.
CATGTGGAGATGGAACAGATAGCAGGCTAGCTCTAAACCAGAAAACAGAATAAGGGTTAAAGCTAGTTACAAAGATTGGCAAAGTTGTGTTCCACAAGGATCAGTGATGGCACTAATGTTCATAATTTACATTAATGATTTAGACTTGGGAATTGGAAGTACAATTTCTAAATTTATGGATAACACCAAATTGGGTTGTGTAGTTAATACAAAGGAAAAATGTGACAAAATACAAGAAGACATTAATAAACTTGCAGAATAGGTGTCTAATTGGCAAATGAGTTTCAGTGTAGATAAGTGTGAGATAGAAAATTTCAGGAGGCCACATACTGTTTAGATTGGGTTTGAGGGGCAAAGGAATTTGGGGAGTATAGATAGACAAATTAAAAGTAGTGACAGGTTAATAAGCTCAAAAAAAAACAAGCACTGGGGTTCATTTCTAGAGCAATAAAATTAAAAAATTGTTACGACCAGGTTAGAAAGGTGTCTAGGGGTCTTTTGTGTCTTCACCTAGTATTATTGTAACAGGGTTTGATTTTTTTTAAACATGGTGTTCTTAATATTTCTCCCGGTACCTCTGTGGCACCACTAACTAGTTAATTACTGTCTGCTCCTTGCCCTCAGGTCTGTGTGGAGAACTCCATTTCCTCATCAGTACTTCATTCTTTAAATAGAAGCAATCAGAGACTCCCTCTGCTTCACTATCAGACTGGGCAGCCTGTGCTAACACTCTCAATATTGCGTCGGCTTGCTGAGTCTCACCGAGGGAAAATCCATTTAATTTGTTCCCTGGGTCTCCTAACTTTCCAAAGAAAGTCTCGGACATGGTCATCTGCCTGCAGTGCCAATGCAGTCTCCACTGAAAGGGCTGGTTTGATTATGGCCTGATCCACTAGACATTCAGGGACTCTGCAGGGAACCATCTCCTGCCACTGCCCTGTCTCTCTGACCTCCTGCGGTCTTTCTTACACTACTGGGGGGGGTGGGGGGGCTGACACCTTCACCCTTGTCAGATCATTACCTAGGAGCAGGTCAACCCCGTTCACAGGCAAACTAGGGACAATCCCTACAATCACTGGCCCCGAAACTAGGTCGCACTCGAGGTGCACCTGGTGTACAGGTGCAGGCATATTGCCCTCCAATACCACTCACCACCATTTTGGTGTTCACTGCACTCTCTGTGGGGGGGGGGGGGAAAGGTCAGGCCTTTTCCCAGTAAAAGAGATCCGGTGGCCCTTGTGTCCCTGAGAGTTACTATGGGCTTGCTTGCCTCACTCAAGCGATATGGGGTTATTTTACCTTCAAACACAAAACCCGATAACCTTCAGAAATCCTATTAACTTTTCCTGCACTGGCCTGTAGTAAGCTTCCTGGGTTACACTCTTACTGCAGTTAAAGCCACAACTTGTTCTGTCTCTTTAATCAGGGTCCTTTCTTCACTGAACGGGTGTGTCCTGATTAACCCTACTGGTTTTCTCTTTAGTTTCCAGCAGTCAGCTTTTAAATGCCCTGCCTTATCACAATGAAACACACAGGTCTCCGGGTCTCACTCTTGCTCACAGCACCTTCCTTTTTGGCTGGAGGAGGGCTCCCTGTGTCTGCTGCTTTCCTTTCTCTCCCAGGACTGCCTGGGCTTTCTATCACCTTCCTACCCTTTATCCTTTTCGGATTTATGGGGGGTGATTAGGAAAGGTTCTCTCCTGGGAAACAGACTTATTAAAGCAAACTCATCGGCCGGAACGGCTGCTTGCCGGACTCCCGAAGCCCATTGCTCCTCTACATGGGTCTCCATTGAGAGTGGCAGAGAGTTTTTAAATTCCTCGAACAGGGTTACTTCTGTGAGAGTCTCCTAGCTGAGCTGTATTTTTAAAGCCCTCAGCCACTAGTCAAAAGCCTGTTGCTTACTACTTTCAAACTCCAGATAAGTTTGATTAGCTTGCTTTTTGAGGGTTCTAAACTTTTGGCGCTCTGCTTCGGGTACGAATTCATATGCCCCAAGGATAGCATTTTTGGTCAGTTTGATGAACTCTTAGCTGGCAACAAGGAATAAATCTCATGGGCTTTTCCAGTTAGTTTGCTTTGTATTAAAAGGGACCAGGTCTCAGCTGGCCATTTTAGCTGCCTTGTCAGTTTCTCAAAAGACATGAAAAATGCTTCTACATCTTCCTCATTGAACTTTGGAATTAATTGAGCGAGTTTTAGCAATCTGTATCCAGCCCTGGATTCGGCCCCTTCATATTGGCTATGCTTTCACGAGGGTTACTCTGTCGCCGCCAACCCCCCCCCCCCCCCCCCCCCAATTAACGCAAGCCGCTTCAGCTTCTTTATCCTCTCTCTCGCTCTCTTTCTCTCTCTCTCCCTGTCTTTCTCGCCTGCTCTCTCTCTCCCTGTCTTTCTCGCCTGCTCTCTCTCCCCCTGTCTTTCTCCCCTCTCTCTCTCTCCCCCTGTCTTTCTCCCCTCTCTCTCTCCCCCTGTCTTTCTCCCCTCTCTCTCTCTCTCCGTCTTTCTCCCCTCTCTCTCTCTCTCTCCCTGTCTTTCTCCCCTCTCTCTCTCTCTCACTGTCCTTCTCCCCTCTCTCTCTCTCTCCCTGTCTTTCTCCCCTCTCTCTCTCTCCCTGTCTTTCTCCCCTCTCTCTCTCTCTCCCTGTCTTTCTCCCTCTCTCTCTCTCTCCCTGTCTTTCTCCCCTCTCTCTCTCTCTCTCCCTGTCTTTCTCCCCTCTCTCTCTCTCTCCCTGTCTTTCTCCCCTCTCTCTCTCTCTCTCCCTGTCTTTCTCCCCTCTCTCTCTCTCTCCCTGTCTTTCTCCCCTCTCTCTCTCTCTCCCTGTCTTTCTCCCCTCTCTCTCTCTCTCCCTGTCTTTCTCCCCTCTCTCTCTCTCTACCTGTCTTTCTCCCCTCTCTCTCTCTCTCCCTGTCTTTCTCCTCTCTCTCTCTCTCTCTCTCTCTCTCTCCCTGTCTTTCTCCCCTCTCTCTCTCTCTCCCTGTCTTTCTCCCCTCTCTCTCTCTCTCCCTGTCTTTCTCCCCTCTCTCTCTCTCTCCCTGTCTTTCTCCCCTCCCTCTCTCTCTCCCTGTCTTTCTCCCCTCTCTCTCTCTCTCCCTGTCTTTCTCCCCTCTCTCTCTCTCTCCCTGTCTTTCTCCCCTCTCTCTCTCTCTCCCCTGTCTTTCTCCCCTCTCTCTCTCTCCCTGTCTTTCTCCCCTCTCTCTCTCTCTCTCCCTGTCTA